>NC_074709.1:24462653-24571775 GCF_024334085.1 Lutzomyia longipalpis
TTGCGATGGTTAATGAAACTTATGCTTTCACAACAATTTATTAGTTTATTCGTTGATTGTAATTTAGAAATAAACTATTTTGCATTTACAGGTAGATAATGCATGAGACTACAGTTTAGTATACTCCCCTTAAGGTACATGCTTCTTCATAAAAACGAGAAAGAGGAAAAAGGTAACTTTTGAAGCATTAAGGACAATATAAAGTGCTATCAAAATGAAATTCTTGATATTTGAATTAGGATTTTTCAATCGGAATTAAAATAAATTGTCAATGAAGCAATAATACATATGCTTCATAGACGAAAATATAAATTAGGGGCGTGTCTTATGTTTTATTTTTCATCGTAGGAATTTCATTATTAATGGGAATACTCGTGATTTTTAGAATAATAATTTAGTCACTGGAAAACTTCGTCATTCATGGGAACAATTAGAGCACAGTTAACCCTTTCGCGTTTATTGGGTCATATGCTAATCCAAACGTGAAACATTTTATTTTTTCAATTAATTATGAATTTAATTTGTTTTTCAAGTTAGAAGAGCATCAAATTCACAATAAAGGGCCCATAGAAGATGTTCTGACTCAGAAAAGTCCTCTGAGAGCATTCATAGAATAAATATCGTAATAAAAGAGCGCACGTTTCAATGTTTTTATGTTTCATGTTTAACGCGAAAGGGTTAATGTTGAAATGATCAAAAAAGATTAAAAAAAAAGTCTTCTCCAAATAATTAAAAATAAAAACAAAGTTATTGATAAATCTTTCTATTTCATGCACTAGAAAAGATAAAAAAGACAAAAATGACGTCATTCTTTATATTTTTGGTTAAATATTTGTTGCGTTTTCTTATTCTTTTTGTTTTCGAGAGAATTAGCTTGTCCAAATCGTTTCCTTGAATGAGGAATTTTTCCATTCAACAGTGAATAAACTCCTTTCGTTCATTTTCCTTAAATATTTTGAGAACCTCTCAAATATTTTTAATAGTTCCTTTGTACTTAATACAAAATATGTTTTCTGACGTCACATTTTCAACCCTAATTGCTTATAGATTTAATTTGAAAGGAAAAAAATCAATTATTTCATGAGAAAATTAATTTTGTAAAATAGGTATTCCAATGAACTTTTTAACTAATAATTTCATTGTTCAGTTCTCAAGTGTTTATTGATTCCAGAAAACTCTACCATTTAATCAGACTTTCGCAGCAGACATGAAAATTACCAACTATACGAAAAAAAAATGCGATAAATAGGAAAATCCCGCCGTTTAAGTTTTGGGGGGATGTTTTTGAAGCCAGACCTAGCAAAGTGGAGACGTGGATAAAAAAAAGAGAGCAGTTTGTGTGTTTCAGAATCTCAGGCGTGTCACAAATCATCCTCTTAATGCGAAATACTGTGTAAAAGCACCCTCGCCCCTATGAATCACCCATCTCCAAATTCGCATCATTCATCAGTTTACGCCCCAACCTATCGCGCGCGTCCCCACACATGTGCGATGAAACCAAACGACGACGACGTCGACGAGAACATGACAATTCCGAATGTGCCGACGCCACTTCTTCCCAGTCGCCCCATCCCCCCTTGAATGGGGTGTGGGTGGTGTGCGGATTTTACCCGGTGCACACATGGCCAAACAAATGGGAGCACCAGGGGCTGTGTGTGCTCACATGAGACCACGCACATTAGTCCTGTCGCTCCTTTGCTCAGCCACCCCGCACAATCGTCTATATTGATCCGCGGATTCTCTGGCCTCTCAACCAACCCTCCCGTTACGATTCATCAATTCCTGCACGATGACCCCGGGGAGAGCTCCGGCCATTGTCTCTCGTCGTGCTTGCATTCGCAACACATTCAGCTCAAATTAATTTCTCCTTCGATATGGCGTTTTGATATTTTCAAGAATCCCGGGTCAACTGACACAGAACGGGGGGTTGCAGTATGAGCAAAATCTGCTATAAAATAGTAAAACATTGATTTGACCCAAGCGAAAGAACTTAATTGAAAATTGATCGAAATTGTGTAAAAGTAAAAGATGGTTCCAGCCAGAAGCTTTTTAGCTCCCTGTGCGTATGCTTCATAAGCATTATGCTCTAATTTTATTATGTTTTTTCGTTAACATCCTCCTCCGCATAAAAAAATATAATTAAATCGATTTAGTAAAAGGCATTTGCATACAGTTCCATGTAGAGACGAAAAAAAAATTTGCGGGGCGGAGTAAAATATATGAGAGAAAAACTATCGCATAGGGGATGCAGAAGAACAACGAAGCGCGATGGAATTGATCAAAACAAAAATATACTATTTCTAGTGTTTAATTCATCTGGCAAAGAGAGAAAATGCTCTCTAGCCAGGGACTTTGCGTATTTGGCTTCAGTGGAATCGGCACATGTGTGGAGATTGGCATTAAAGGGGGTTAGGGGAGGGTTTCGGTTGGGTGGGATTGGACGTTCTGACGTACACGGCGCGGGGGGGAGGTTATCGATGCAGCTTCAGCAGTCTCTTCGTGGTATGAATATTCATTTCTTTGTTTTCCCAAACTTTTCACCCACCCCGATGGGGGTGGAGGGTGTTTGCATGTGCCAAAAGTATCGGCGGGTACCCACCGTGCCAACCACCCCCACCCACCCCAACCTTTTCGCGCCAAAACACACATACACAGTGTGCACGAAAAGAAATGTTCGAGAGAAATGAAGCCAGTGTGGAGATCACTGCATCCAGCAATTTTTAAAACTCTCACCCTTCAACTGTTATGAATTATATCCACCCCCAGCCCCCCCGCGGCCCCATCGTGTGGGTGGGTACCGCGAGAGAAAAATACAGAAAGGCATCGTGTTTCGCTGCCATAGACGAGGGTGTGCTGGATGGGGAGAAATGAAGGGAATTTTTGCAAGCCAAGTTGAAATCTGCATTGCAATAAATTGAAACATTTTAATTTATAAAACTTCATATAAATCGTGAATACAATGCCAATAAATTCTCCAGTCAGTATTTGTGTATGTGTGTGTAGACGATACGAGAGGGTGGATTTTTCTCCATGTGCAAAATGGGTGGGTCGTCTTTCATGTGACTTTTTCTTTTTCCTGTTTCTGCATCAACTAAAAAATATGTTGCCCAACATATTTTTTTTCGAGTTATTTGGTGTGTTTTTTTGGCTTATGTAAAAGTACTTTTGGGGCTAGTGTGTTGTATGAAATGCATTTTCCCCATTTCCCTAAATGCAATTAGTGGAGAATGTAGAGAGTAAGTTTTGGGAATGAAATTTATTTTTATGTGTTTTTTAATGATTTTTTCTTTGAGAATAAAATCTTAAAAAAATGATTTTGAAGCTTTTAAAGCTAATTTATTTTATTTGACAATGATGAGATTCGAACTCACGATTGCATAGTAGAAACCCACGAGGAGCGATTAGAACGCCTCGGCTATTTAAGGGGGGTCTCTTTTGAGAGCTGGTGAAATTAAATGTATTTATTTTTCTTAGGGTTTTTCTTAAACTTGATTTTCCGGTGTTGACTCCATTTTAAGACTTATTAATGAAGAGTAAAAAATCACTTTTCGCCATCTTAGATGCAACGCCATCTTGTGATTTTTCTTAAAACACAAAAGTAGGTTTTTCTCAGGATCTACTGGATGGATTTTGATGTGGTTAAAACAAATGGAAGAGAAAGCATTACCAGACAATGTACCGGAATAGATTTTTGATTTTCGACTCAGATGCTGAGAAAAGTCTACAAGAATATTTTTCTACTTTTCTCAGCTTCTAAAATGAAATTCAGAAATCTGTTCTGGTACATTCTCTACTAATGCTTCCTCTTTCATTTGCTTTTTACCCCATCAAAATCCATCCAGTAGACCCTGAGAAAAACCTACCTTTGTGTTTTAGGATAGTTGTTTGGAAAAGTCGGAAAATCACAAGATGGCATCGCACCTAAGATGGCGAAAAGTGATTTTCTTACACTTTAATAACTAGATTACAAATATAACCAACATCGGAAAACCAGGTTTAAGAAAACCCCAAGAAAAAAAATAAAACATTAAAAATGTGTAAATTCCAACAATTTATCCAAGAGTGCCTTAGTACCCCTTAGTGCCCGTAGAAAACGTTATTAAATTTATCTTTTTTTTAAATGGATTTATGATCATTTCTATCAAAAACATTTCCTTCATAATTAATTTCTTAATTAATAAGTAAAATCAAGTTGAGAAAAAATCGTTTTCTCTATTAAAAGTAAATAAAATTCTTGTAAAGTGAATTGAAATATAGATCGGAAGTTATCAACAAGCATGGGACAAATTAGCGGAAGTTATTCCTCACCAAGAGAGAAATTTGTCTCAACACCTGGAAGATGGTTTGAAAGAGAATATACCTCCCCTTGTGCTCAATAACTTGGGTGAATGCGATCACAAACGAGGCATGTGTGAGCGGAAAAGGTACAAGTAGAAAAAAATGTGAATCTTCCAGCATGGAGACGCGTGCCACAAGTCGTGTCGTGTTGACAGCATATCAAGATAAAATTGAAGAGGCCCACACTAGATGCCGTGACTTCTCCCAGAGTCGACACATGTTGGATGTTTTCCCTTTTGAACATTCCACGGGCACACGGCGGAGAGAGACCTAAACGCGCGATATAACCCTCAACCACAGTGGCTAATTGCCAGGAGTTATATGTATTATCTTGTATTGTTGTGAGAGTTGTGAAAGGGAAAATGAGTGCAAGATGTGGTGCCAATTGAATTGGTACACTATCAATACCATTAATGTGTATCCCCATCTTATTTATCGTCTTTTGCTGTTTGGCTTTGCATCGTAAAATTCCTCCATTGCTCATTTTGTCCGTCCGTACAATCTCGACCCGTGTCTGGTAATACCTACGGAACAAATGGGTGGAACGCAGAGCGAAGCACACCAGCAGAGAAGTTACCTACATATCGCTTGGCCCATTCATTATGAACCTATCTCAAAAACGCAACTTTTCAGGAGAGCCGATTTTCTAAAATGTATGAGAAACTTACATGTTTTGCCTTTTTTCTGGCTCCAACATAGCAATTATCACACGCAAATGATGGTATTCACTCACTATTACCATTTAGAAAGCACTGGCACCCCAAATTATGTAAAATAATTAGCAAAAAGTGCGAAAATATTGCAAAATATGCAGAGAAAATACTTTGGAGGTTCTTCTTGCACGGATTTTGAGAAAAAAATTATGTGCCGGAGTGTTCGGCAAAGCTCGGGTCGACCGTCCTTCAACGCAAGCACTAGGTCTCTCTTTCTTTCCTGCGCGCGCCGATAGATTCGTGTGCATCTTGTATGTGTGTGTGTGTTTCTCCACCCCGTGAGCGTGGTGGTAGGCAGCTCAAATAGAAGTTTTGCTTATTCGATTGCAACGCATGTTTGGCAGACGTGTAGAGTAGCCGTTTTCGTATATTATGGTCGGCGGGGGTCGCGGTATCAAATCTTACCAATGTCAATGATTTATTTTTTTTTTCGACTAAATATTTTTTTTTTATTTTCCCAATCATTTTAAATAAATCTTTTGATGTTAAACTACCCTTTTCGTGGACAATTAGGGGGGGCTGGGGCAAAATTTTTTGTTTTTCGCCGGAATTGTGGTTACTCCTCATTGGTAATGATGGAGTGACCTCCGGATTGGGGATCTCATCCCAGAAATATAAAATTCTGGAAAAATAGGGGGGGCTGGGGCAAAAATTTTTGTTTTTCGCCGGAATTGTGGTCACTCTTCATTGGTAATGATGGAGTGACCTCCGGATTGGGGATCTCATCCCAGGAATATCAACTCCTGGACAATTAGGAGAGGCTGGGGCAAATTGATGGGTTTTTCGCCGGATTTGTGGTCACTCCTCATTGGTAATGATGGAATGACCTCCGGATTGGGGATCTCATCCCAGAAATATAAAATTCTGGAAAAATAGGGGGGGGCTGGGGCAAAAATTTTTGTTTTTCGCCGGAATTGTGGTCACTCTTCATTGGTAATGATGGAGTGACCTCCGGATTGGGGATCTCATCCCAGGAATATCAACTCCTGGACAATTAGGAGAGGCTGGGGCAAATTGATGGGTTTTTCGCCGGATTTGTGGTCACTCCTCATTGGTAATGATGGAATGACCTCCGGATTGGGGATCTCATCCCAGAAATATAAAATTCTGGAAAAATAGGGGGGCTGGGGCAAAAATTTTTGTTTTTCGCCGGAATTGTGGTCACTCCTCATTGGTAATGATGGAGTGATTTCCGGATTGGTGATCTCATCCCAGGAATATCAAGTTCTGGACAAATAGAGGATGTTGGAGCAAATTGTAGGGGTTTGCGCCGAAGTTGTGGTCACTTTTTATTTACAATGATGAAGTGACTAAAATATTTTATAAAATATTATTTTCAATAAAAAAGAATATTTACAAGCAGCTTCCGCAGAAAATCAAACTGCCTATTAATAACTTCTCTTAATTAAAAAAAATATATTGTTGAGCCCGTAGAGCCTTCGGTAATAACCACACCGAATAAAAATATTTATAATCAAGGAAAATGATTCTTTATTAAAGAAGGAATTAAAGAGAGAAATGCCTCTTCTTCTAAATAAATTCACTAAATATTCTTAAAGAGTTCTTTTCTTTTTCCTTGAAGATTCCCGAAAATTCTTTAAAAGAACAAAATGATTCTTTATTAAAAAATGAATTAAAGAAAGAAAGAACTTTTCTTCTAAATAAATTCACTCATTATTCTTAAAGAGTTCTTTCCTTTTTCCTTGAAGATTCCCGAAAATTCTTTAAAAGAACAAAATGATTCTTTATTAAAGAAGGAATTAAAGAGAGAAATGCCTCTTCTTCTAAATAAATTCACTAAATATTCTTAAAGAGTTCTAGTACTCTTTCGTTGATACCACTCCCGAAAATTCTTTAAAAGAACAAAATGATTCTTTATTAAAAAATGAATTAAAGAAAGAAAGAACTTTTCTTCTAAACAAATTCACTCATTATTCTTAAAGAGTTCTTTCCTTTTTCCTTGAAGATTCCCGAAAATTCTTTAAAAGAACAAAATGATTCTTTATTAAAGAAGGAATTAAAGAGAGAAATGCCTCTTCTTCTAAATAAATTCACTAAATATTCTTAAAGAGTTCTTTTCTTTTTCCTTGAAGATTCCCGAAAATTCTTTAAAAGAACAAAATGATTCTTTATTAAAAAATGAATTAAAGAAAGAAAGAACTTTTCTTCTAAATAAATTCACTCATTATTCTTAAAGAGTTCTTTTCTTTTTCCTTGAAGATTCCCGAAAATTCTTTAAAAGAACAAAATGATTCTTTATTAAAGAAGGAATTAAAGAGAGAAATGCCTCTTCTTCTAAATAAATTCACTAAATATTCTTAAAGAGTTCTTTTCTTTTTCCTTGAAGATTCCCGAAAATTCTTTAAAAGAACAAAATGATTCTTTATTAAAAAATGAATTAAAGAAAGAAAGAACTTTTCTTCTAAATAAATTCACTAAATATTCTTAAAGAGTTCTTTTCTTTTTCCTTGAAGATTCCCGAAAATTCTTCAAAAGAACAAAATGATTCTTAATTAAAGAAAGAAATACCTTTTTCTTAACAAATTCAGTAATTGTTCTTAAAGGGTTCTTTTTTCATTTTTTTTTAATACCCCAATTTTTTTTACAAGAACAAAATGATTCTAAAAAACTTTGGATATTAAAAAAAAATAGTGAATTTTCTAAGAGCAAAAGGCATTTCTTTCTTTAATCCCTTCTTTACTAAAAAATCATTTTGTTCTTCTAATTTTTCTTTATTTTTCTATTAAAATTAAAATGGTTTCGTTCTTCTAAAGACTTTTCAGATACCTATTTTGATAAAAATTAAAAGGGAAGGTTCTCTTTAAGAATAAGTCAATCATAACGCGTCCAGTTATTTGAGTTGGTATACCACAACGCGGATGGGTCAGTCTATGCGTTGTAATTTAATTTGTGAGAAGTATTAGAGTAGACAAAGTCGATTTTTTGTAAAATTTAGCAATTTGATAGATTAAAATGCTTATATCCTAAGTTTTATTAGACCTACAGAAATTTCTTGACTAATTATGGAAAGGTCCTGAAATAAGCTATAATCTGACTTATATTTCGAAACATTTCAAGGTCACCTCATGAACACAAAATGGCGGATTTTTGTTCTACTAAAACAGTTTTTTGCACTTTTTGTCCTAAAGGAATGGTTCTAGAGGTTTCTGATGTTTTAAAAAGTTGTAGAGTTTTGCAAAACCTTTAATTTGATACCAAATTAAGCAAAATCGGACAGACCGTTCAAGAGATGTGGGTCTTAGAACTTTTCAAATTCAAGAATTTTTCAAATGACCAAATCTTCTAAACGGCGACATAGATTTTCTTCAGATTTTCGGGCTGGTGAAAGATTATTAGTCCTGCTAAAACATATCAAAAATTCAAAGAAATCTATGATCGGGATTCGGAGATATTGCCCCTTAAAGTTAGCCAATTTTTGTTTTCGTTTTTGGCGCCTCTTGCGGATGTTTTTGAAACTTGAAATGTTCTAAACAGTTGTAGGGCTTCTCAATACCTTTCATTTGATACCAAGATGGTCAAAATCGGTCAAGCCGTTCTCGAGATATATCGAAAAAACACTTTTTGTTTTAGGCCGCCATATTTGCTAAACGGCTTGACCGATTTTCAAGTATTATTTTTCGATGAAAACGTCTCACTGAGCTTTGCAACATACTAAAATTTCAGATCTCTAGCTATAAGGGAAGTGGTTGACGGTGTTTCAAAATGTGCGGATGGTGGCCATCTTGGATTTTGAAAATGCGAAAAAATGAAAATTTACACCCAGATTTCTATAGAAAACTTCAAACCGTAAGTTTCTATCTCTTAACGTTCTCGAATTATAAGGCAAAGTTTAGACGACCGGAAGGCCGGCCGGCCTTATCAAAAATTTTCCACCACCATTTTTGTAATGTGGGATGTCTAAAACGTGCTCATACCAAGTTTGAGCCCGATCTGAGGTGGTCGGTTTTTCCGATGATTACAATACTTGGTATGCCACGATTGTGGTATACCAACTGTTGAGAAAAAATGGGATTTCTTTCTTTAATTCCGTATTACAGTTAAAACAACTTTTTTCTTTTTAAGATTTTTAAGGTACTTTGATAAAATTTAAAATAAAATAACTCTTTAAGAATAATTAGTGAATTTGTTGAGAAAAAAGGGGATTTCATTCTTTAAATCCTTCCTTGATTAAAAATTATTTTTTTATTCAGGCTTTAGAATATTTTTCTATTACAAAAGTAGTGTGGTTATTACCGAAGGCTCTACGGGCTCAACAATATTTTTTTTTTAATTAAGAGAAGTTATTAATAGGCAGTTTGATTTTCTGCGGAAGCTGCTTGTAAATATTCTTTTTTATTGAAAATAATATTTTATAAAATATTTTAGTCACTTCATCATTGTAAATAAAAAGTGACCACAACTTCGGCGCAAAACCCTACAATTTGCTCCAACATCCTCTATTTGTCCAAAACTTGATATTCCTGGGATGAGATCACCAATCCGGAAATCACTCCATCATTACCAATGAGGAGTGACCACAATTCCGGCGAAAAACAAAAATTTTTGCCCCAGCCCCCCCTATTTTTCCAGAATTTTATATTTCTGGGATGAGATCCCCAATCCGGAGGTCATTCCATCATTACCAATGAGGAGTGACCACAAATCCGGCGAAAAACCCATCAATTTGCCCCAGCCTCTCCTAATTGTCCAGGAGTTGATATTCCTGGGATGAGATCCCCAATCCGGAGGTCACTCCATCATTACCAATGAGGAGTGACCACAATTCCGGCGAAAAACAAAAATTTTTGCCCCAGCCCCCCTATTTTTCCAGAATTTTATATTTCTGGGATGAGATCCCCAATCCGGAGGTCATTCCATCATTACCAATGAGGAGTGACCACAAATCCGGCGAAAAACCCATCAATTTGCCCCAGCCTCTCCTAATTGTCCAGGAGTTGATATTCCTGGGATGAGATCCCCAATCCGGAGGTCACTCCATCATTACCAATGAAGAGTAACCACAATTCCGGCGAAAAACAAAAAATTTTGCCCCAGCCCCCCCTATTTTTCCAGAATTTTATATTTCTGGGATGAGATCCCCAATCCGGAGGTCATTCCATCATTACCAATGAGGAGTGACCACAAATCCGGCGAAAAACCCATCAATTTGCCCCAGCCTCTCCTAATTGTCCAGGAGTTGATATTCCTGGGATGAGATCCCCAATCCGGAGGTCACTCCATCATTACCAATGAAGAGTGACCACAATTCCGGCGAAAAACAAAAATTTTTGCCCCAGCCTCTCCTAATTGTCCAGGAGTTGATATTCCTGGGATGAGATCCCCAATCCGGAGGTCACTCCATCATTACCAATGAGGAGTAACCACAATTCCGGCGAAAAACAAAAAATTTTGCCCCAGCCCCCCCTAATTGTCCACGAAAAGGGTAGTTTAACATCAAAAGATTTATTTAAAATGATTGGGAAAATAAAAAAAAAAATATTTAGTCGAAAAAAAAAATAAATCATTGACATTGGTAAGATTTGATACCGCGACCCCCGCCGACCATAATATACGAAAACGGCTACTCTACACGTCTGCCAAACATGCGTTGCAATCGAATAAGCAAAACTTCTATTTGAGCTGCCTACCACCACGCTCACGGGGTGGAGAAACACACACACACATAAGCATGCGCGCCCGGATAGGGTGCCTTACAGGCAGCGTGAAAGAAAAAACCGCTGCGAACAATCTTGCGCGCTATTCTTTTCTCGCATGAAAATCTCCGGTGCCGAGCCGAACATTTGAGGTTTTTAATGCCCGGAGATTTATAAAAATTTTTCGACTCCTTTCAGTAAAATCCTTATAACTCCATGGGGACATTAAATATTTGCGTAATATTTTATGGGGTGATAGAGGGATAGTTGGAGCACTGAAATACACAAAAAAGCATTATAAGCCTAAGTCGACTTAGGTTCAAAATGAATGGGCCAAGCGAAATATAAACTCGCGGGCAAGCCTTCGGGTGTGTGTGGAAGATTATTGCCTGCCGTGGGGGTGACGAGTTTGCTCCTCTGCTACACCTTAAGGTGTTTACAGACCGAAGATGCGTGGCACCCAAATGATGGGGGACAATGACACATTCACGACAAATTCCACGCGACTCCCGGATTTATTTTTAAGCGCCACGGGAATTTTATGTTTGTGTGGAATCGTCCGTATGGAAATTGCCACAGACAGGGAGCATTAATTTCAGCTCCGAGAGAGCGCCATTAATTCATGGCATGAGGGCTGGTTTGGCCCTTTAATTTCTCTTTTTTTTCTTTACTGTGTTGCTTTGAAAATGCGCGGGAGATTTTTTAATTAAAAGAAAAATGAAATGAAATGAGCAGAGATTTAAGGAATTGGATCTACAACAGAGGTCAAGTGGGTCAAGCTGTATAAATAGATGGTGGGTCAGTAACCACACGCATTAGCCAAATTTTTTGATAACACATGTTTGAGTGGGGCGCCAAGTGGGTGGGAAGAGGTGGGCTCTATGTTGGTAGTCATTCACCCTTTTATTGATTCAGCCGATTCAGCCATAAAGGAACATAAGGAAGGAAAACTTCTCTATAATTTTCCTTTCAAATTGAAAATTCTTATTTGAATTTGCCGTGACGATTGATTAACTTGATCTTAAACTTTTTTTTTCTTTTTAAATTCTATTAAAAGAATCACATTTATAGAGGAGAGAAGATGATTTTTAATTGATCACAAGATCAACAATTAAAGTGCTTTTAAAATGCTTGTGTTTTTCCGCGATGTTTTCTCAGTCAATAGGGCGTTTATTTTACTATTTAAAATATCTTCGTTTATTTTTCCTTGAAAATATGGAATCTTTGAGAAATTTTCTAAAGCTCTGCTATGCGGGGATCTTGAAGATTTTCCCTTCATTTTCCCAGAAGAAGAAAATATCGATGGCACACGGAATTGAGCCAAATGGAATTGAGAGTGTCTGTGCAGGAAATCAAATGCAGATGGACAAAAAAAAGCGCCGCAGCTCTATAAATAACCCGCCAAATTCTCTAAATTCCACTTAATTCACAAAAGAAGGAAGAAAAACTTCAAAAAGTTCTCAAATTCTCTCTTTTTTTCTGGAATTTATTTACAATTTGATTATTTTTTTAGGGTGTAAATGATCACTCTATTAATGGAGTTTTGAGTAAATAAAACATTTTTTTAATTAAGACATTGCAATTCTCAATTTTCCGCGGGGAAATTCGCTTTCTAAGAAGGGAAATTGTGGCTTAATTCGGTATTTATTTGTTTACAATAAACAAATAGCATTTATTATGTAGTTGTGGTGCTGCACATGTTGCACGATCATGAATGAGGATCACACACTGTGTGGCATCCCATTGAGACTCAATTGTGCGGTTAATTTTGGGATGTTAAAAATCACCAAATGTGTGGGGAGATGAAAGCACAAAAAACAAGAAAAACACGCGGTCTCTGACACGCTAATGAGGTAGTTATGAAAGTGAAATTACATGCTATTATTTAATCTTTCCACTACAAACTGGTAATCAGTTTTTTTTGCAATATTTTTGCTCTCAATTCTATCTGGTAACAATTGAATTTTTCATGCTTTGGGAAAACTTTTATAAATAAATTTGACCTCTATGCTAGCGAATCAATATTGATTTTCTGGGAGCATTGAAAAACTTCAGTTGTAGCCATTGTAAAGTAAAGTATAGAAGGAGGAAGAGATTTGGAATCAGTCAGAGATTAATTTTTAATTTTTCGCATTGAAATTGATTTTTGTATCCTAAATAAATGAAGAAAATAAGATTTTTGAAGAGATTTTTATTGTGAAATAAAATGTCTCCTTAATACAATTTTTTGCAATGCTCATGGGTAATGAGTTCTGAGAAAAGGAGGTTATTCATATTGATGGCTAATTAGCTATGAAATCATCAATGATTTGTCACAGAAATTATTATTAAATAAGCATAAAACAGTTTAGGAGAGTTAAACAAATTTTCCTTATTCCACTGGAATTAGCTGGAACAACGCAAGAAAGAAATGTTTGGGTAAAAAAATAAATAAGCCACACCTTCCATTATAACTCACTTTGCATCATTAGAAATAAAGCAAAATCACTGCTGTATCGATGAATTATTTTTTTTAACATATTAGAGGAGGAAACCTGTTAAAATAGAGTTAGAGGACATCAACGAATGAAGCATGTGTGCATACTGCATATGCTTTAAGCGCAAGAAGAATTAAATTGTTACGTAAATTTTGCTAATAGGAATTCTTGTTTTCTAGATATTTTAAAATGTTTAGTGAAGAATAGATTGTTGAACAATAAAACTTTCAGACAATGTATCGATCATGTGACAGAATGCTTTTAGGGGCCTCTAATACAAAAAAGTTAAAAAAAAAAAATTAATTTCTATAATAAGAAACATTCTTTGCATAAAGCATATGCATTAACGAATGAATGATGAAATTCTTTTATTTCATTGCTATTACTTGGGAAAGATTAATCTCAAAATTACTTAAAATAACGCCAAAATGTACTTCCTTTTGCTACTTTCCTTGCATAGAACAATATTTTGGAAATTCAATTTAATTCAGTGTAATAAAATAATAAATTAATGTAGCACTGATGCATATGCTCCGCGTGAGAAATGAAGCAAAATTATGTGCAATCGTTGCGGAATTTTTAAGTTTTAGACCTCAAATCTTGACCGAGTTTACACATAATTTTACTTAATTTCTTACATGGGGCATATGCATCAGTGCTGCATTAATTAATTATTTTATTACACTCATTTCTAATTGAAAACGATTAGTTTCAATCTGCTTTAACTCAACGTTCTTATTGTAAATCTTTTTGGTTTTTTTGCTCATGAAGCAAATACTTCATTTCTCGAATTTCAAGGAACGTAAAATTTACCCAAAAACGAATGAAAACTGCTCAAAAAACTTATCTAATTTATCGTAAAATTCATTATAGATGAAATACTAAATCTTCTAAAAATGCTTCAAAGCTTCAAAATGAATAAACTCCTTTAAATGAAGCATAAGAATACTTCTATATCACTCAAGCTGTTCAAAAGGAAGAACAGAAGAGGAAGAACACGATCTATTTCAGTACAATAAGTTAGCAGTTTTGTATTGCACTCAAATGTAATTTGCATGTTGATCCTCTCATCATAAAAACCTTGAACATGATACTTTACTAAATCACATAAATTCACGGCTATGATGATGATTAATGTGTTATAATTAAATTAATTATGATAAATATCTCGGGTGGATTTTCCTCTGAATTTAATTGAGAAAATTCACCAGACTTTTGCATCTTCCTGCATTTCGCAATGAATTAGAATTATTTCATTTTAATTTCCACCGAAGGTAATTTCCTTTGATTATCTATTAAAATTCAGAGAGTGAGAGAGAAAAATTCTCTTTTAAAAATCATTTCCTGTTCTGGTTTTTCTTCTCTCTTAATTTTTTTTACTTTGGGGGGAATTTCGTCGCGGGGAACTGATGCTGTGTCTCTGTCTCTGTATTTATAGAGCAGAAAATTTGGATTATGTAATGTACCGGATGGGATTGCTGGCAACACTGCGATCTCGCCTGAAGGATGGTGCTGTAATTGGGGTGATGATCACGGCATCGCACAATCCCGAACCCGACAATGGGGTGAAGCTCGTTGACCCATTGGGGGAGATGCTGGAGGCACGATGGGAGAAGTTGGCCACGAGGTTGGTCAATGTGAGTGATCAGGAGCTTGAGAGTGAGATTGCAGCCGTGATTAGGGAGGAGAATGTTTGCATTTCCGCCAAATCAACGGTTTTCGTGGGCATGGATAATCGCTACCACAGTCCCCGACTCCTCAAGGCTGTGTGCGATGGGGTGGTGGCTCTCAAGGGGAGCGTTAAGGATTTTGGGATTCTCACAACGCCAATGCTGCACTACCTCGTGGTGGCGGCTAATACGCGCGGGGGCTACGGGGTGCCCACAGAGGAGGGGTACTACAAGAAGATCATCACGGCTTTCCAGAATATCCGCGGGACGACGTACACACGGGGAAACTACACAAATCGCGTCTACTTTGACGGTGCCAACGGTGTGGGGGCGCGAAAGATGCTCCAATTCCTCAAACGCATGGACAGTGGGCTGGATGTTGTTGTCTTCAACAGTGGCGAAGGGAAGATTAATCACGAGGTGAGTGAGATGTTTTAAAGAGAATTTTTAAATTACTTAATCAATTTCCACATGTTTCAAATCCGCCGAAAGATTCCTCTTTGCACGCAACATTCTGCGGATTTTTCCTTTCCCTCTGTTAATCAATTATGGATTTTTCCTTAAATTCTTTTATCGTGTTTTTAATTCTTAATAAATTCAGTTTAGAAATTGATTTAGAATAACAAATCTGTAATGAGAGAAAGGTGTGAAGCTTCAGAACTTTCTGAACACACAACGCACGTACTTTTTTCGATAAGAATTCATCCAAAAGCCAACGTAAAAAAAAAACATTTCGTGATGATTGATGATTCAATTTGCTATCTCTGCTATTTTTTTATCACTCTCACAATTTTTTTTCTGCGAACTCAAAACTATTTTGCGAAAAAAAGTGAAGGTGTGTGAATTAAATTGTTGACGTAAATGGTTCACATGCAATATTCTTGCAATTTATTGAAAATTCATTTTATTGGAAGGGAAAAAGCTTTATGAAAATTCTGAAATAGCTTCAAATAAATTTCTCTATTAATGCTTTTCTGAAAATGATACAAAAACCACATGCAGAACATCAAGGAATAAAATGGTGAATGCTCATCAAAGGGAAAACTCGGGAAAATCAAAAGGGAAAGTTGAGCTATTTGCATAGTTTTAATGAAATTTCCTTTCCCGCCTTTTTGGGGAGGAGGGAGGTGACGAGGAAGGTTTCCTCTACCCAAATGAAATCCTCGCGTGCAATTGATTTTCAATCAAGGGTTGTTTCCTTTAACGCCTAAAAGGTGTTAGTGTGGAAAATAATAGAGGAGATCAGGGCTAATTTACTTAATTTAAATAACTAAATAATCGAGATTTTCACAGGGAAGGAATTTTCTTTATTAAATTATTTCAATATTTAACTTTATCTCAAGCAAATAAAACTTCTAGACGTCAAAAGTTAGAAAGGAAACGTCAAATATTAGAAGAGAAAACGTCATACGTCAGAGAAGAAATGTCAAACCGTGGAAAATTAGTTTCAAACATCTGGAAAGGAGCTTGAAATTTTTGGAATGAAACGTCAAACGATAGAAAAGAAACGTCGAACAATAGAAGAAAAGTGTCATATGTTTGAAAAAAATGTCCAAGCTTAGAAAAATAACGTCACAGAGTACAGAAACGTTAAACATTATAAAAGAAACTTCAAACATTAGAAGAAAGTTTTTAAACATTAGTAAAGAAATGTTTAAACGTTATAAAAGAATATTCAAACGTTGGAAAATAAACTTCAAACATTTGAACAAAAACTGAAAGTTTTCAAAAAAACGTCAAATCTGAGAAAAGAAACGTCAAATACTATAAAAGGAACATTAAACATTTGAAAAAAAAAACGTTTAATACAAAAACAAGAAGAAAAAAATATTTGGGGAAAAAACGTAGATCGTTAGGAAGCAAACTTTAAATGCCAAAAATGTCAAATGTTTTGAGATAAACTTCACACTCTAGAAAGAAAACTTCAAACAATTAAAGACACATGTCAAACGTTTGAAAAGAAACGTCAAAGATTTGAAAATTAACGTTAATTGTTAGAAAAGTCAAAACTGAGAAAAGAAACTTAACACATCCTGGACGGCTTGACGCACATCGGCGTCCACTGACAGTTCTCAATTCTGTACGCTGTAACAATTTGCCACTCTTTTTGCGTTTGACATTTACCCGGTAGGAAAACTTCTCCAACATTTTTTCAGCCAATTTTGATTGCTGACTCGTAAGGTGTTCATATATGATTAATAAATCTATTATTTATTAAATTTATGAAATGATTTGAAATCAGCATTTAAAAGATTTCAAATTAGTTGTGACAAGAAAAAGGAATTATCTAGAATATTCTAGATAATGATAATTCTGGATATTATTATCCTATGAAGGAAATAGAAATAACAGACTAAGAATTTAGAATATTCTAGATTTTTTTAAATCACACTGTCACAAATACATGTATAAATGTGCTAAATGTATTTAGCACATGTATAAATGTGCTAAATACATGTATTATGAAGTTTTCAGAATTTTTAGAATAAAAAAGTCAACCTGCTTGTTGACGTTATCATCAGGTGATTTAGGTTATATATTTTACGAAAAGAAAATTTTCCTCTTACATAACCTCAATTTAATTTTTGTGATAAAAAAAATGCTTCATAATGTTTAATAGCAAAAAGGAAACTCGTCTGAGAGATTTTCACTGAAATTATCCCATAAATCTGACTTTTTTCCACATGAATATAAAAGTGCGGTTATGTTGGCATGAGAAAAAATGCCAAATATGTCCAAAGATTTTTGAAAACTAAATTGTGTTTTCTTTGCGATAATTTTATATTAAAAAAAAATTTGTGTTACACATAACTGAATATTGTGTCAAATAAATATTTTCTGATAACGTGCGAAGAACATAAGAACACCATGGTCCCACCGGGTAACATTTCTGGACGCCAGTGACTAATTGTTACATGTCGTGTAAAAAACCTTTGGGAAGTATTTTACCCGTCGTCAGTGTGTTAAACTTTTATAAACAAAATGTGAAACGTCAGAAATGAAACTTTCCGACATTAAAAATGTCAAGCCTTTGAAGAGAAACTTCAAACGTTGCAAAAGAAACGTCAAATGTTTAAAAAACTACCCAATTAAATTAATGAAAGCTGCCCTTTCCAACGTAAGATCCGTTAAAACAATTAAGAAAATATTAATCTCTTTAAATTCATTTTAAGTTTATTTCTAATCTATTTTAAATTGGAGAAAAAAAATAATTTCCTTTCCAAGATATTTCTGAATACGTCCCTGATTTTTTTAAATTGTTTTATTTTTCCAAATACAATTTGCTCGATACTTTAACCCAAAACTCCCCTATATGAAAGCTTCTTCTTATCACCTTTGCAGTGTGGTGCTGATTATGTGAAGGTGCAGCAAAAAGCTCCGGCGGGAATGCCGGAAATTGAGGCAAATGGACGCTGTGTATCGGTGGATGGGGATGCAGATCGCGTTGTTTACTTCTTCACTGATGAGAATAACTGCTTCCACCTGTTGGATGGTGATCGAATTGCCACCCTTGTGGCTGACTACCTCATGGAACTCGTGCGTGCGTGCAATATTAACCTACGAATGGGTTTGGTGCAGACAGCCTATGCCAATGGGGCATCAACGGACTACATTGAGCACCAGCTGCGTGTCCCAGTGGCGTGTGTGCCAACGGGTGTGAAGCATTTGCACCATAAAGCTCTCGAGTACGATATTGGGGTGTATTTTGAGGCCAATGGCCATGGGACTGTGATCTTCAGCCAAAATGCCAAGGAGATCATCAAGAAGGCAGCTGAGGATGAAAAGTTAGTTAATTTCTCGTCAATTTTTAAAGTTTTTTCTTTAAAGAATTTTTTTTTTTGTAGTTTGAATGAAGAGCAACGAAGTGCAGCAAAGACATTCTTGCAAATAATTGATCTCATCAATGAGACTGTTGGTGATGCCATTTCGGACATGCTCCTCGTGGAGACGGTACTCCTGGCCAAGGGATGGTGCCTCAAGGATTGGGTGAATACCTACGCGGATTTGCCGAATTTGCAGCTCAAAGTTTCCGTTGCGGATCGCAATGTTATAACCACAACAGACGCTGAGCGTATCTGTGTGACCCCCGAAGGGCTTCAGGAGGAGATTAACAGCTTAGTGGCAAAATACCCACGAGCTCGAGCCTTTGTGCGACCATCTGGCACTGAGGACGTGGTTCGTGTGTACGCAGAGGCGGAAAGTAAGGAGGACACGGCAGTTTTGGCGCATGAAGTTGCAGCTGCGGTCCACCGTTTAGCCGGAGGGGTTGGGAATTCACCAGAAATTCCGCGACAATTCCTAAATTCTCACTACTAAATGGGGCAAGGTAAGAGAAATGTTTTTTTTTCTTGGCATATTCAACACGGATTTGGGGATTTCTGGTGGATATATCTGGGTCCATAACTAACTATCCTTCCCTCTTTAAATGGGATTGTGATCCCAACAACTGCCATCTATCAAAAATTTTATTTTTTCTTTGTCATTACTGACTTCTAAATTGAATTTCCCCCAAAATAGGATTTTTTTCCTAAAAAAAAAAGAAATTAAATTGACATGAAAAAGGGACTTTTGTTACCCAAAAAAAAAGGATAAATTCTTCAATCTAAAAGGCCACAAATTAACCATAAAGTATCCTCCAAGTAAACAGGTTGAGCCAATAAATGATGCATAATTGATCAATATTTGATAAGTCAATTCAGTCAGTCAATCGATTGATCTGTTATTGAGCAAAAATTGATCAATCTCAATTTATTCTCTATGCGGAGTTACATTGATAATATCAATATTGAGCCAATTTCATCTCAATCAATAATTGATCAACTATTGATCAAATATTGTGGCATATTCTGCTACGAAAAAATCTTTGAAATTTCAAGAATTTGTTCTGGAGTTTCATAGTTTTCTTGGTCGTTGTTGCCTATCAATCTGATTGATCAATAATTGATCCTCTATGCGGACTTATTCTGACTCAATATTGAGCTGAATAATTGATCAACTATTGCCCAAATATTGGGGCATATCTGCGACCGAGACCCCTTGAAATTTTTGAAATTTGTACTGAAATTTCAAGATTTCAAGAGAATTTGTTCTGAAATTTCAAGGTTTTCTTGGTCGTTGTTGCTATCAATATGATTGAACAACTATTGATCAATTATTATCAATCAATCACTGATTACCAAAAAAAAATGTCTATCAACGTGATTAATCAATAGCTGATTAACTATGCGGACCTACATTGACTCAATATTGAGCTGAGTAATTGATCAACTATTAATCAACTATTGATCAAATATTGGGGCATATTCTGCGACGAAGAAATCTTTAAAATTCCAAGAGTTTGCTCTGAAATTTCAAGGATTTCTTGGTCACAGAATACAACTCATTTTTGTTAATCAATCAGATTGATGACCAATTGAGCAATAATTGTCTATCAAGAAGATTAATCAATATTTGACCATTTATATGGACCTACATTAACTCAATATTAACCCCAATAATTGTTCAATTATTGGCAAAATTCGTTTACTGGGCAATTAAATTAGATTTTTGAATAAGACATGTTCAGATCATCTCCTTTATAGCATCTCTCCCCAAAATAGGGACAAACACCATCATTTTTATTAAAATTAGATAGATGTTGAAAAATCTTTGCCAATTGCTTGCATTTTCTAATGAAAAAACAAAGAAAATTCTCTCCAAGAGACTTTTTTCTAGGAATCAATTGAGATTTCTTTAGAATTATAAAAGAACATATTGTAATGATAAAAGAAATATTTTACTAGCGTACGTTTACCAAATCTAATCGGGTAAAAGTTTATTATTATATTTATTTAGTCAAAGTTCTTTTTTTTAATTAATGAAAAATACTAATTTTTTGATTTTTTTTATGAAGAAAATGACTTTTTTTTTGTTCCCCTGAGGATTTTTTTAAAAAATGTTTTCTTTTTTAATTTGTAATTGAAAAGTAGAATCGGAAACTTTTGTGCAACATTCCCGAAAGATAGGAATAACGTGTGAGCGATAGTTTTGAGATGTTTGTTTTTTTTTTCATTCTTATTTAAGCACCCACTTAACTCATAATTTTTATATAATTTTTTTTTTCTATAAAATGGAATTTGATGCAGAAATTTATAATGTTGAATCATAATAAATTATTAATAAATAGAGAAGAAATTCTTTTGAATTAAAGGAGTTTTTCGGTTGTTCCGGAGGTTTAGGGTTTAGCCGGAATCTTACGGTATGGCCCCTCAGTCAGCAATGATAAGAAAATCAGCTATAAGACAACTAAACAGGATCTATGGTAAGGATCTTTCCGCCTTCAGAGTTTTATTGATCGTATTGATCCAATATTTAGAGCTGTGTGGATATCGAATCTGGCTCATAACTAATTTAAAGAAGAAGATGTAATTTCTCTTCAGAATTTTATTTTCAACGCAGGTTTTCTTTAAAAAAAAAACTATTTAATCGACAAGAATTTATGAAATTTTCCTTTATTTTTTGTATTTTTTCTCAACTTTCTTTTAAATCTTTTATAAATTCAATAAGAATAATCCATAAAAACCATTTATTTATTTAAAATTATAAAACAATCAAATACATTCAGTTCAATATTCACCAAAATCCCAAACCTAGAATAGTCTTCTAGTTCCAGATTACTCCTATTATTTTTTTACAATTTTGAATTTCCCTTTGTGAACGGTTTGAGGTATTTGTGGAATGAGGCATTGACGGGCTCATAATTAAGGGGGCTCTTCATGGCATCTTCGTAAATCCTCTCGTAGACATTCCCATCGTAAGCCCCAAGAGCTGATTTCAAGACTTCATCGGGGAAGTCAAAACCATCCACAATGGCCACAGCATTGGGCCTCAGGCGTGCAAGAACGTCCTCTAGGCGTTTTTGAAGCTGTCCAATGTCGCCTTCGGTGATTGTTGTAAAGCACAGAAGATCCCCAAGAGCCTTCTTAGCTGCATCCACAGCATAGAGCTCAAGGAGATCCTTCAGGACACCCGCAAGGGCTGGAGAGACACTCTTGGAGACTTTTTCCATTGATTCCGCCCCCGCGCGGAGGATGAAAGCCCTGCAGTGAGCATCAGCAGCTGCCACGAGTTCAATTGATGACAAATTCGCGGCAGTTCCGGGCTTTTTCCCCTCACGAATCCTCTGTTCAACACTCTCAGCTGCAATGCGGATTTTTGCCGCTGCAACAGCTTCAAAGGCTTCAATCATCCCCCCAATACTTCCGTCCCATCGTTTCTTTATCTTGTAGTCAGGGTAGCGTTTGAGGAAGGCCACAGTGGGCGAGAGATCGGGATCCTTTGCTGCTTTCATGAGGAAACGTGCTGTTTGGAGGAGGAGGACGGTATTCTCCCCTTCATACGTATAGGCAGCGGCAACGAAGCCAAGAAGGGTTGGGAAGCCAGAGCACTCAAGGTACCCATGTCCACCACATGAAAGCCGACAGATCTCAACACCTGCCACAGCGTCAGTTGATGAGATGGCTTTCAGAGCGCACGACAGGGCATGAAGTTCCGGAAGACGATCATGTTTCCCACGAGCTAGGTCGCTATTCACGGAATTGTAGATGTCAATGATGAGATCAGCTGCAAGCTTGAAGATCACACTTTTGGCAAGTTGAGGGAAGATTTTGTTCTGTTGCGTCACATGATCGAGGATCTGGGGCTCAGGTTCACTGCAAGATCATTCAAAGTTAATCGATTTTCGAGGATTAAGTCGAGTTAGGTCAAAAGCTCCTTACTCTGGATTAATGGGGCTCTGCTTGCGGACTGCAGAGTACCTTGTGGCGATCGTAGCTGCCTGGGCGAGACGATTGCTCATATCACGCACGATCATTACCCTCACGAAGACCATTGTGCCGTAGGTGAGCACCGACATGGGCGCTTTGACGAAGGTTCCATCTTCCAGGACTTGAGCATTCTTCATGAGCATATTCTCACGCGGAATGCGATGATTTGTGAAGCCCAGGAAACCATTATTGGTGCTCTTGAGGCCCATTTTAGCCCCAATATCGCCAACTTTTACCCCACGCAGTGGCATGTGGGTGTTTTCGTCGCGAATCTGCACGAAGAATGGGAAGATTCCCTGCCGTTCACCACGAATGATCAGCTGAGCCATAACAATGGCACAATTTGCAGTATGACCCACTAAAAAGATCATTTTTAAGGGCTTTAGAATAATTTTTTGGAAGTTTTTTAATGGTTTCGAAAAGGAAGAAGTTAAGGGATTGAGTCGTGAAGGGAAGATCGTTCTGTACTTTGTAACAAGTTCATTTTTATGATTTTTTGGGTAAGATATTGATCTTAGGTTAACCATTAGCAAGGAAAAAGAACAAAACAGTTTGTAAAAAAAAAGTCTTCCAAGTTGAGATTCGAACCCACTTCACCTCGATTCAAGTTAATTTGCAAGGATATAGACGGAGCTTTAACCGATTAACCTACGAGACTCCTTAAACCAATCAAGTAAACTCAATTAAAAATATTCCCGAAGGAATAAATAGCTTTTAGCTTACATCCTCCTGGCCAGAATTTAAAAGCTGAAATTTGTGGGCTGTTTAGAATGAATTCTTGACTTTTCTCATCGTACGTTGCTGTTGTTTGCAATCCCCGGATGAATGTTCCATGCCCCATTTCTGTCTGAGCGTACGTTCCAATTATTTCGCCCCTTAGAGCTCTTTTCAGCCACTTTTTCTGCTGCTCCTCCGTTGCTTGACTCATAATTGTGGGAATGAACATTGAGAAATGAACTTCAATTGGACTGGAAGTTCCCAACATGCCGAGAATTTCCATTTTACCCAAAAAATCGCTGAAATTGAAGGAAATCTTTGAGTTTCATTGAAAAATCTTCATCTTGAAGTTAAATTGAAAGTCAGGACTTACTTGTATTCATCAGGATTCATGTCTGCTTCTCTCAATTCTTTTACTTTCTTGAGGACTTCTGTACTCTGACGAACTTTCTCTTCATACATCTCTTTGTGCGAGAGATAATGAAGAGGAATATCATGCTGAACTTCCGGATGCTTTAAAATTGACTCTAAAATAAAATTTAGCAAGAAAGATCATTAAGAAAAGCGCAAAGTCATTAAAATTAAGACAAAAAATCCCCACCATATTTCCTCTTCTCAGCCACTTTGTCCCATCCTCCATACCACCAGGCTGTGAATTCGTCGGATTTTATTCCACAAGACCATCTCTCCTTGGCCAGATCTTCATTAACCTTCCTGCCCATCTTTTGGGACTTTTTTCTCACAAACTTTGCGACGGGATAAGAGATGAAAAACTGCCAGTAATTCTCACGTACGCGCACTCCAAAAGTTCCACCGCACTGCTAAATAATCAACTCTCTCAACCTTTGAGACAATTTTTATCAGTCACTTTCCCCAACACCGACCGAACACTAACGATACTCCATTCGCGCGAAGATCTCTTATCGCCCCACTTCGAACTTCATTCCCCTCTCACAAATAATGAGCAAAAAGTTTTATTTTCTTGAGATAGAAATAAAAAACTCTTTTTATGGGATTTTTAGTGGCGTTAAAACAGTTAATGGGCTTAAATAAAGTCTTGTTTAGGACTTTTAAAAAAGTAAAGCGTCGCTGGACGTCGGAATGTGATCAAATCTCATCAATACAGAACGAAGGATTGAGCTTAAGACAAGTCCTTGCTGAATTTTCTCACCCAAATGAATATTTTTGAATAGCTTAAGAGTTATTTAAGCTTAATATTACACTGAGAATTTACAGTCATTCACCTCAATTTTGCAATAAATGAATTTCACCCACTAAAAGGGGAATTTGTCTGAATGAAAAATTATGTTCTATTCTCTTGTCGTTGTATTCGGAATATTGGTAGTATATTTAGAGAATTTAGAAGTAGATAAGAAACATTAAAAATTCGGAATATGCGTAGAAGGAAAATTCATTTTTGTAGGATAATGCGAAAAACAAAACATGAGAAATACGATTCAAATGCTACAGGAAGTAAAAAAAAGTTGCAAAATAATTTTTAGAAGCCTGGTTACAATAGATTTTAAAAAGTGCTGAAAATGCAATTAAAATACATTAATGCAATAAACATTAAAAAATAATAATAATAAAACTCACAAAATAAGAAAAATTTGTCGGAAAATCACAAAAAATGTGTTGAATACGATTGGAATCAAAAAATTAGATTGTAATACCTCGAAAAAATGCATAGTAAGCGATTTCAACCAATTTTAGCAAATTAGGCTCTCAATTTATTTACAAGAGTTGGTAAAAAGTGATTGAAATTTTTGCCAAACGGAAGGTTTTTCTTAAACTTGGTTTTCCAATGTTGATTACATTTGTAGCCTAATTATTGAAGAGTAAGAAAATAATTTTTCGCCATCTTAGGTGCGACGCCATCTTGTGATTTTCCGACTTTTCCGCAGAACTGCCCTAAAACACAAAGGTAGGTTTTTCTCAAGATCTACTGGATGGATTTTGATGGGGTAAAAAGCAAATGAAAGAGGAAAGACCAACACAGATTTTGATGTATCAGAATTTTTTATTTCCATTCTGGGGCTGAGAAAAGTGAAAAAACGTCAAAAATATCTGAAAAAAGTCACATTTTTCCACTTTTCTCAGCCCCAGAGTGGAAATTCAAAATTCTGGTACATCAAAATCTGCATTGGTATTTCCTCTTTCATTTGCTTTTTACCTCATCAAAATCCATCCAGTAGATCCTGAGAAAAACCTACCTTTGTGTTTTGAGGAAAATCTCAAGATGGCGTCGCATCTAAGATGGCGGAAAGTGATTTTCTTACTCTTTAATGATAAGTCTTTAAATGTCACCAACACTTGAAAACCGAGTTTAAGAAAAACCCCAAGAAAAATTAAAATATTTAATTTCACCAGCTCTCAAAAGAGACCCCCCTTAACTTAAAAATTAATAAAAATGCAGAAATACTGCATAAAATGCAAGTTAAAATGAATTTTAAACCTGATAAAATATTGAGAAGATCATTCTTACAAATTTCATAGGTACCTACTTCTTTCTAAATGAATCTTTCTTAAAAATCTTGAGGAAAAGGAAAAGGATCTAGAAATCAGACTGTGAAAGTTTTAAGTTTTAACAATTTTCTGGTCACATCTGGATTAATCTTTGCATGAATTCCATTCTGTTTTTCATTCTGTTTTTTATTGTATTACTTATGTATATAGTCCTTTTATGTTGTAATTATGACATAAATAAAGTCAATGATAATTCGGAATATTCATATTATTCCGGATCAATATCCAAATATTCCCCAGATAATCACCTCTTGTCACCCACCTTGGGCCGAAAGAGAAATTCACAAAAAGCCCTGAAAACGATCATTTTCCACCTTCACGACTCAATTGAAAAAATTCCCAAAGACTTTCTTCAAAAGAATTAAAGGAAAGGAGAATTTAGCGAATTTCTGGGATACTCACATCCTCCTGGCCACCATTTAAACGATGACAGCGTTGGGCTGTTGAGAACGAATTCCCGGGATTTCTCATCGTACGTTGCTGTTGTTTCCAGCCCCCGGATGAATGTTCCATGCCCCAATTCCGTTTGAGCGTATGTCCCGATGATCTCGCACTTTAGGGCACGCATGAGCCACCGCTGTTGCTGCTCTGGGGTTGCCTGACCGAGGATTGTCTGAATGAACATTGAGAAATGTAGCCCAAAGGGACTAGCTGGGCTAATAACGCCCGCGGCTCTCAATTTCATCACCAATTGTCTGAAAGGGAAGATTCTTTGAGTCTCTGGATGTGATTTTTAGGAGCTTTTGGGGGCTTCTTACGCTGGATTAATTTCCTCGGGATGTTTTAGTTCTTTAATTTGAGACAGAACCACTGTACCCTGTCGCACTAACTCCTCGTACATCTCCTTGTGCGAGAGATAGTGCAGCGGAATAGCAGGTTGAAGTTCCGGATTCTTGAAGAAGATCTCCTCTGTTAGGGAAAGTTCAAAGATCAGTTGGTTAATTAAATATTCTTCTTTATCACAAAATGCAAATAAATTCTCACCATTCTTCCTCTTTTCTGCCACCTTTTCCCATCCTCCGTACCACCAAGCTGAGAATTCGTCAGAATTGAAACCAGCAGACCTTCTCTCCTTGGCCAGATCTTCATTAACCTTCGTCCTGCCCATCTTCTTGTGCTTCCGTTTGTTGTTTAGTGCGTGATTCTTCCTCAAATATTGGTCGATGAATGAGATGAAAAACAAGTTGTAATCATCACGTAGACTCCATCCACCACACAGAGCTTTCAAGTGAATCTTTTATCAGGCACTTGAGGTGGCCACTGCCGCACAACTCTCTCGCACCGACAACTCACGATAAAAAGTCATTCGTTTTACGCTCTAATCTTGCGCTTCGACTTTATTCCCCACCATTTTATGGCCTTATACATTGACTATATTCATATTTACAGACGTCTTAGAGATCGTGATGATTGCCTCTGAGCTCATTGAGCTTAGGAGAAGCTCCGAAGAAATAAATCTCAATGTAAAAACATTTTTTAGAATTTTATTTTTAAAGGAAGTTTTAGATTTTTTTCTTTATAATTATTCTTTCTGAATTAATAAAGCTTCAGCTCTTATTGATAAAAATTGCCAAGAAGTTTTACTTTCTCTTGTAAATGCTATTCAAATTAACTTTGCAATTCAGGCTACATCAGGGCTGTGACGTAGAAGACAAGTCAGCCAATCAGGATGCTTCAGAATTTCTAAACCAATCAGAGAATTCTTTGAAATACTGATTCATCTTCTTATTCATTTATAATTTTAAGGGTTTTATAAATCCTCTCTAAGTTTCTTTAATCAGGCTTAAGTTTTCTTAAATCAGACTTAAGTTCTAGGCTAGGTCTAAATTTTTTCAGGCTAAATCTAAAGTTTCCAGACTAGGCCGAAATTTTTTAAAGTGAAACCTAAATTCTTCAGATAGATCTTAGTTCCTTAAGCTAGATTTAAGGCTTTTAGGCAGGGCTTAAGTGTTCTTAAATCAGACTTAAGTTCTAGGCTAGATCTAAATTTTTTCAGGCTAGATCTAAACTAGTTTCTCAACTAGGCAGAAGTTTTTTTGTAAAGCAAGTTTAAGTCTTTTTATCTGGTTCTAATAAGTTTCTCATAGTTTTAAGTTTTTAGGGCAGTACACAAGTTTTTTAAAGCTAGTCTAAAAAACTAAAGTTCTGAAGCCTGATCCAAGAAACTGAGATACGTTTTAAGAAACCAACTAAGCCAGACTTTTTTTTTTATTATTTTAAAGCTTTACGACCCCAGCCTTTTCAAGCCACAAGGCCTAAGCCAGACTTAAGGTCTGAACAAAGATTAAGCTTGAATGCAAGGTTAGTCTGTATTCAAAATAACTTTGCACTTAAACTTAGCCTTTCGAAGGAATTTTATTCAATTCACATAAATAAGAAATAAAACTTTAATAATAAGATTTATTTAAAGCAAAAATGACTTTCTGATTGGCTAATTTTTAAAGTAAAGAGCTTTCTTATTGGTCGGTTCGTTTATTCTACAATTTCTCCCGGAGGAGGAGTCTCAGTGCAAGATTGGTAAAAACTGAGTATATTAGTTTAGGAAAAGTCATAATTTTCCTCATTTTTCTTTTTTTTTTTGTATAAAATTGTGTAAAATCCTTCACCGGGATAACATTTTTAACAATATTTTTTTAAGGATCTATTTACAATTTCTTTTGAAGAATTCATCAAAATTAACAAAAAAATAAAACAAAACCATCACCTTTATTCTCATTATAGCCTAAAGAATCTCTTGTTCTTCATCCTTTTCTTCCTCTACAATTTGGCCTTTGAACTCTTCATGAACGGTTTGAGGTATTTGTGGAATGAGGGATTGACGGGCTCATAATTAAGGGGGCTCTTCATGGCATCTTCGTAAATCCTCTCGTAGACATTCCCATCGTAAGCCCCAAGAGCTGATTTCAAGACTTCATCGGGGAAGTCAAAACCATCCACAATGGCCACAGCATTGGGCCTCAGGCGTGCTAGAACGTCCTCCAAGCGCCTCTGAAGTTGTCTCACATCTCCATCGGAGATTGTTGTGAAGCGCTGGAGATCCCCAAGAGCCTTCTTAGCTGCATCCACAGCATAGAGCTCAAGGAGATCCTTCAGGACACCCGCAAGGGCTGGAGAGACACTCTTGGAGACTTTTTCCATTGATTCCGCCCCCGCGCGGAGGATGAAAGCCCTGCAGTGAGCATCAGCAGCTGCCACGAGTTCAATTGATGACAAATTCGCGGCAGTTCCGGGCTTTTTCCCCTCACGAATCCTCTGCTCAACACTCTCAGCTGCAATGCGGATTTTTGCCGCTGCAACAGCTTCGAAGGCCTCAATCATCCCCCCAATGCTGTTCTGCCAAACACCGAGAGTTTGACGATCTGAGTAGTTCTTCAGGTAGGCCACAGTGGGCGAGAGATCGGGGTTCTTGACGGCTTTCATGAGGAATCGTGATGTTTGGAGGAGGAGGATCACATGCTCACCCTCGTAGGTCTCTGCGGCTGTGTTGAAGCCATAAATTGTGGGGAAGCCAGAGCACTGAAGGTACCCATGTCCACCACAAGATAGACGACAAACTTCAATCCCCAGCGAGGATTCATTCGTCACGATTGCTTTGAGGCAGCACGAGAGGGCATGAAGATCAGCTAACCCCTCAAAATGTCCCTCATCGACATCCTTCATGACTTGCTTGTACATTTCCAGGAGGAATTTCCCGGACATGGTGAAAATTATTGATTTGGCAATTTGGGGGAAGATTTTATTCTGTTGCGTGACATGATCAATGATCTGGGGCTCAGCATCACTACAGAATAGAATCATTTGAAATTGCATCAAATCAATGGGGAATTATTAGGAGGATCCTTCCGGAAACTTACCCTGGATTAATGGGGCTCTGCTTCCGGACTGCAGAGTACCTCGTGGCGATTGTAGCCGCCTGGGCGAGATAGTTGGCAGAATCAGTGACAATGTGCACCCGAACGTAGACCATTGTGCCATAGGTGAGCACCGAAATGGGTGCCTTGACGAAGGTTCCATCCTCCAGCACTTGAGCATTCTTCATCAGCATATTCTCCCGTGGAATGCGCAAATCCTTGAACCCGAGGAAACCCTGATTGACACCATTCATCCCGAGTTTGGGGCCAATTTCACCCACAGAAACGCCCGGAAGTGGCATGTGCGTATCTTCATCGCGTAGTTGAACGATGAATGCTTGAACTCCGTGACATTTGCCCTGGGTGAATAGTTGAGCGATGACGACGGCATAATTGCACGTTAATCCCACTACGAGTGTGGAAGGAAGGAAAGAGGACAAAATCAAAGAAAACAATGAAAAATTGTGCCATCAGCTGTTTGAGGAAAGCTCCCTCAAAGAAAGGGCTTCAAACTCACTTCCTCCTGGCCAGAATTTGAATGAATTCAGCGTTGGGCTGTTGAGGACAAATTCCTTCGTGTGAGGATCATAATCAGCTCGTGTCTCAATGCCACGAACAAAGGTTCCATGACCAAGTTCCGTCTGTGCATACGTCCCAACGATATTCCCATTTGCAGCCCTTTCGAGCCACTTTGCCTGCTGCTCCGGAGTGCCCTGGCCAAGGATTGTGGGGACAAACATTGACAGGTGAGTGGCAAAGGGTGATTTAGCGGATGTCACTTCAGATGTGACCATATAGCGAACGGTATCGCTGGAATAAAAACCGCGAGAGATTAGATTAATTGTTGAAACCCTGCACTTCCAAAGGTCAAATCTTTGGTCAGCACGTACTAAAATTCCCGATCCCCATAGCGTCCGGACGCCTTGAGATCCCTGCACTTCTGATACCGATGCACCATCCTCTCCACCGTCCTCTCGTACAGCTCCTTGTGGCTCAAATAGCTATCCGGAATGGAGAATTTCTTCTCAAATCCATCACACAGGAAGTAATTTTCTGCCGCGAAAAATTAATTCCCATCAATTCCCTCCCAGTCAGAGAATGAGAGACAAACAGGAAGCTCACCTCGCCAGCGCTTCTCGCGCAATTCCTCACTCCCACCGTGCCAGAAGACAGCGAATTCCTCCGAATTAATTCCAGCACCTCTTCGTTCATTCCTCAAATCTTCATTAACGCGCATCTTCAATTTTTCTCGGGGCGTCTTCCACGGATTTGTCAACACTTCTTGTCGCTCCTGAAAGTCACACAGAACTGCCCGCGAAAGTACTCACAGAGCGATAGGAAAATTATCTAATACTGGATTGCGGAGTCATTGCGCTTTCCTCGCCCTCTCTACTAATCAATCCCTCACAGAGCTTTTATTTATTTTTCAAACAACTCCTCTATTGGGGTATTTAAAGTTCAAGGCGAGGTGACTACGGTAAATGCTCGATTTAATTTATTATTTTCTTCTTTTCCTATTCATTCATCCTCTGTGTTTTCTTTTTACTAATTACACGTAAAAGCAAAGCAAAAGAACTTGGGTATTAAAATAGAAAAAAAAGAAATGAATCATTACCTACATCATTACTATTAATTAGAAAGAATTTTTTAAGAATTACCATGAAAAAAGTAATTTGCTTTCTGAGTCATTAAAAATTAGGTTTTTGTAGTAAAACTTTAATTTTTCTTCTTCTATTCTATATTTTAACATTGAGAAATAAAGATTTTACTTTTCCGCAAACAAGTAAATAATATTTGAAAAGAGTCTTAACCTTTTCGCGCTCTTTGGGTCATTGAGGTAAACGTAAAACATTCTATTTACTCGAATTTTTATGATTTTTTTTCCAAATGAGAAATTCCTTAAATTTACGCAAAAGAGACCAAAGAAGACTTTATGAGTGAGAAATGTTCTCTTAGAGCATCAATGATGCAGAGAAAGAGTGATGCACAGTACAGTAAGAGTGGGACGGTGAATGACAGTGAGGCTCCGATACATGGCACTGAAGCAGCTGAACTTAAAGCATTAATATGTTCTGGTTTTCAAAAATTTAATACTCGCTTTGATGACGTGGAAAAATACATGAAGAACATGGAGATCGCTTTCAAGGTAACAAATCAGCGTATGGATGATCTCAGTCAGGAGAATAAGACACTACAGAAGCGTTTAATTTCACTGGAAAATCGTATGGACGAAGAAAGTCGGTGTGATTTAAAAGCCATTGAAATTCATGGTCTGAATGCTAAGGAAAAACAGGATATAAATATTGTTGTGCAGGACTTCTTGGTTTCTTGTATGGAATGCCCGGTTGAAATTCATGATATCGATGAATGCATCAACATCAAGATAAAGGAAAAAACCCATTCGCCCCACCTGACTGTACCATCGGCAAATTCATCCGTTACTCAAAATCGAGCTGGAAGAGCATTTCTAGTTGTGCGATTTACAACCAGAAGAGTGAGAGAAGCAGTGCTGAATCGCTGGCGAGAGATCTATCGAGCTGGAAATGGTAGTATTAACTTCAGAGCAGAAACGGGATCACGCATCAGAGTGAACGAGAGAGTGAGTTCCTCCACGAGAAGCCTTTTCAACGCAACACGAAATGCAGCGAAAACGAACAACTGGAAGCATGTCTGGATGAGAAATGGATTGATTTTTTTGCGTAAAGCTGATAATAGTGAAAGATTTATAATTAACTCTGTTGACGACCTTGAAAATGAATCTCTGCTGAAGTCTTAAGTAAATGTAATGAGGTAAAATATTTTCGGGATCTTTTGAAATGGGAATGATAAGGTTTTAATTCTTGTTTGCAAATTGAGGAATTATTTTATTATATTGGGATTGTGTGCATATTTTGGAAATGGGAGAGCTGTAGAGCTGAACTCAGTGTGAGCAACACGTGCTTTTTATAAGCCTCGCCACACTTACCTCAAATTAAGAATAAATTATATCGAGGGATTTATTTGTTGTGAAAATGTATCTTGATTTGAGTGAAATAAATGAAATGAAAAAATGAAATATTGTGATAAAAAGGCTCATGAACAGTGGCGTTGCATTAATTCGAGAACAGATTGACCAAAAAATTCTAATTTGCAAAATATCTCATCAAGGATATACTTAACCTTAACCTCATTTTCTTTACCAAAAAAAGCGAATAAGACATCTGTGGGATGGTGCTTTCTGAGCAAAACTAATATCATGCATCAAAAACTTAGGTCATGCATAAAATTTTCAATCCCAAACTCAAAATTACTCTCCCAAAAATTTCGTTTTGGCTACGCCTCTGCTCATGAAACATAAAACATTGAAACATAGGGACTTTTTATCACGATTTATTCCCCAGAAACTTTTAGAGAATATTTCGGAGTTAAAATATCTTATTTTGATCTCTTCTATATGTAAAATTGTTTTATTTCTAACTTAGAAAAATAATTAAATTAATTTAAATTTGAGAAAATAAAATGTTTCACATTAGGATGCGAAAGGAATAAGACAGGAGATACCATCTTCTTATTTCATCGTTACGAGGGCTGGAATTTCCCTCTTCCTCAGGTTTTGTCAATGTTAAAATATCCTTTTTCTTCTTTTTTACAAAATATTTTAATTCCTTGTCCATGAGAGGAATATTGAAATTATTTCAATGTTTCTGAAAATCTTAACCGACCGTATACTGTGACCAAAACACTTACGCGCATTACTATTGAGGTAGGTGAGCGACCCCATAGAAATCCTCGCAAATAAGCAACTTCTTTCTGTCAAATGAGCTTTTATGGACTCCTTGGTACTCCCTAAGAAGTCTTTTTCCATTTTACAACACAAAAATAAATTTTAAATGGATTTTTTGATGATTATTTCAATGATTTTTTTAGGTTAGAAACGTCAAGAAAGAGACAAAGAGTGACAAAGTGAAGAGAAAATGGAATAAATTTGATCATTACACCAATTTTTGAATTCCCTCTTCTTACATTTTTGTTAATAAATATTTTTCTGCTAGCCGGATTGACCTGAAATTTTTACATAATCTTCTCAGATAACCAAGGAACTTATTTCCAGAAGCTTAGTTCTATACCTCTAAAAACTAAGGCGAAATTAATTTAAATATAGCTCTGGGGTCGGTCACCTACCCCTCACAGTATACGGAGGGTTAAACTTCCTGATCTTCTCAGCAAGGAATTAAGGTCAATTTTTAACGAGAAATTGAGTTTTATTGGTTTTTTTCAACGACCAAGAAACCCTTGAAACTTGCTTGAAATCTTGAAATTTTAGTACATTTAAAGATTTTAAGGATGGACGCTAAACAAGGCCCATTAGCTCAAAATAATAATGGATAATTATATTATTAAAACAATACCATTTTTGCAAGACAGAAATTAGCGGAATTTCAGATTTTTAATCTTTAATTTTTATTATTTTTTTTAATCACAAATAAATTGGATTTTAAAAGAAAACAATATCTTTTAGAAAAATAATCTAAACGAGATTTAAAAAAAATGTTTTGCCCAATTTCTCTAATTTCTTTCAGACTTATAAACAATTCCTTTTTCTATTGATTACAATACCACAACATGAAAAATTCCCCTGCGAGATTGCAATGTACCACGTGGTTGGGGAAAATTCAATTTTGCCGCTCAAAAATCAAATCGTCGCCCCAATCAGCACTTGTCGCATAAAACGACGTGAATGAACATTGACGGTGTTTGCTGATTTACTTGACCATGTACAATTTTTTTACCGGTCTGTGATTTTTACGGCCAGAGCTTTCTCTCTTTTGATTTTCGTGATTATATTGGAATTTCTTTAAGTCTTTTCTTTTTGTTGCTTTTTTGACTTTGTTCATTGTGTGCTGTGAAAAATGTCGCTGCAATGGGAAGTTGTTGGGAAGTCCAAGAAAAATCAGGGAAAGTCCAAAAATATCCCTGGAAATGATCTCAATGGTGAGACGACGACGACTAAAACTCCCATTGTGCGGAAGATTGATGAAAGTGGTGAGAGATTTTCTTCTTAATCTGGTAAGAAGGTTGTGGAAGTTTGAAGATGACTTTGGGGATTATTTGTAGGCAAGAAGGGGAATCGGAAGGATAACAAGGAGAACCGAAAGGCCCCGCAGGAGTCAGCGAAGAAGCCCAAAAGTGAGGCAAAAGTAGCGGCAAATCCGGAGAAAGGGAAGAAACCCGTTAAGAAGAAATTTAAGAATTTGGAAGCTGCCCTCCAGGAGCTCTCAGTGGATGACCTCAAGTCCCACGTGGAGGTCTTTAAGGCCAACTTCAAGAATAGCAACATTGCGTGGCTCAAAGCAGTTAAGTTTGTTGTGGAAAATTTCATTTGATTAAAAAATTTTTGATGACGTTGACCCCTTTCGCAGATACTCTCATACCTCAATGAGGCTCTTATTGTTGACGTGGACGCTGTTTTCCTGTGCAAACCCATCCTGTATCCCGCCAGTGCCCTCCCAGCCACCCTCAAGAAGCTCATTCACGATGAATTGGATGCTGCGGGTGCTTCGAATGTTCAATACTTCTTCGATCAATGCCTCACGTCGCTTGCGGTGGATCTCAACAAGAACCTCCCAGTGGTTGGGACGCGTATTATGCTCCAGCTGATTGCCCTTCGCTTCCCCATTGTGTGTCAGAGCAATTTTGCCAAGAATGCCGTTCTGCACAATTCCTACCTCAATCAGAGCTCAATCGGATTGAGTTTGCTCTGGGCTCTGGGGCAGGGTGGCTACCAGGATTGTCAGGTTGGCATAAATGTCTGGCAAAACATGATGGTGCCTGTGATTGAGATGAAGCACTACTGCAAGTATGCAGTGGAGTACATTTTCTACATTCTACAGAAAGCTCCGTCAAATACCTCGTAAGTTGCTCAAAGAGAAACTTCCATGAGGGATCTTTCATTACAAATTCTTTTACTTTACAGCCTCAAATTGACCCTCCAGGAGTATCTAAACCTCATGGATACCCTCATGCAGACGCGGAACAATATTCCCCACAACATACGGAATCTTCTACCAGAGAGTGCCTTCATGATCTCTGTAAGTTTACGTTTTTTTTTTACCTCTTTGGGGATAGTTTTGATAGTTTTTAAATAAAATTAATTTTTTTATTTGATTTTGATTCGAAAATTGACCGAAAAAATGATTAAAAACTTTGAAATTATTAAATCATCTTTGGTTCTGTTTTCAAAGATTAGTAGGAGATTTGTTAGAGTACTCGGGTCGCATCCAAAAGATCATCGGTTCGAGTACAGAAATGACGGAAAAATTTTTCTTCTGTATGTTTTTTTTATGAAGTTTAATGATGAAAATTTCAAGATTGACTCAAGAAAACAAGCCGATTTTTTAAATTTTATTAATTTTAATTAATTTTCACATTCACTTAATCTTGTTACTCAATAGCGCGTAAAAGCGAAAACAAGGCAATTAAGCTAAAGTTTTGTGCGGAATTTAACGCAAAAAGTCGTTATAAAAACTTAACATTGCCTGGAATTAATTTTAAAATTAGTAAAACAAATGATTTAAATCAACTATAAATTTTTTTTTGACAATTAAACTTTTTCCTCGTCACAGAAACTCTACATTGAGAGCACGAAGAATGTGTCAAATATCTTTTTGACCCTCTTCAAGAATCTCTCAACTGACTCCCCCAATGTCTACCTCTTTACCCTCGTCCAGTGCCTCAAGACTGAGCCAAATTGCGTCAAATTGTGGGAGTTGAATTACAAAAAACTCCATCAACAGCATCAAATCCTTCTCAACTATATTCGTAAGTTAACTCTCTGTTTAAAAAAAAAAAGGAAAATCTCCGTGGAGGATTTTTTTAAAATTAAAAATATGAATTATTTGCTTTTTAGGCGACTCTAAACACGGGACCAGTTTGAAAGGGAATAAACCCATAAATGACTTCCTGCGGACAATTGATCCGAATTTAGTGAGAGAAGAGGTGAATCACGTAAAGAATCGGCATCAAGGAGAATTGAAGGCTAAGCAACAGGTGAGAAAAACTATTTTTGACGATTTTTTTTAATGTTTTCTGAATCGAAAATTGGGCCCAGGTAAGTCAACAGGTTAGCATTACAACTTGAATACTGAATGACGTAGGTTCGATTCCCGATTAGGTAGTTTTTTTTCTCCGAATTTCTTTAATTAAATTGATAAAAAAAGATAAATTGGCAAGAAGGGAATAAATTGAACCTCTAAATTGTCTTCCAAATGATTCGTTTTTCCTTAAAACCTTTGAAAATTAACACACTTTCTCTTATAAATAAATCTTTCTCACTAAATTTACTTCCACAATTTTAAATTAATTTAATAAGAAATTCAACTGAAACTATCTACTTTATCTTACTTTCGTGATAACAATGATGAGAAGTGTATAAAAAAGAGCAAGACTTTGTCCGTATTGTATTCATTAAACGATCTTGCCCCACCAAGTATTTTGTAGGGGAGACCGGGGTTAAAAAAGTCACTCAAGGGTTTAGAAAAAGCTCAAAATATCATATTTCCCAAATAAATAAAGCAAAATGTCTAGCACATTTCTTTAGGAAATTTACTGCCCTACAACTCTTTCTCAGACCATTTTGTTCTATCTAGCTAGGAAATATGATATTTTAGGCCTTTTCCAAACCCTTAGGTGACTTTATTAGCCCCGGTCTCTCCTAATTCCTAAAAAGAATTTTATTATGAGTGAAACTGGGCTGAGATGGGGTCACACAAAGGTACTATTAAAGCTCTAAAAAAGCAATTTTTTGAATGATGTTAAAAACCGAATTTTTAGAAGAATCTGTTTATTTTTTTGGAATTTTGAAACATATTTCAAGTAAAGATAAAAATTGTTTTAAAGAAATTGATTAATTTTACCCCATTCTCCCCTTAAAAAAATCTCCAAAAACATTTAAATTGGATTTTATGAGTCTCTAAATGTTTTAATTTTATCAAAACAAATTTAATTTAAACAATAAAATTTCTTTAATCCGCATTTCAAGGTTTTAAACAATAAATAAAAAAAAATACTTTTTGAAAAAAAGATAAAGCAATAAGTATAAATGAAATAGAAAATCTAAACTGGTAATGATGTAAAAAAGATCATTGATTAACAAAAGATCATTGAGCGAAGTACTGATGCATATTTTATTGATTTTTTGTCAATTAGAATCGTAGTTTTACGGAAAGAAGCTTATGCTTTATGGATAAACAGAAAGCAAAATCTTCTCAGTCAGATCTTTTTTTTGCTTGAAAAATAATCGTCGCAATATTGCCATAATCGTTTAATTAAAATCCAATACTGAAGCATAAGCTTTACGACCGGCTTAAAAAATAATAAAAGAAGAAGACGAAGAAGCATATGCTACAGGAACGATAGAAGCGTGATTTTTGTGCTGTACAGCAAACTTTCTAATTTTTAGGAAAAAAAAATGTTTTTTTTTTTAATTCCTTTTGTATGTTTTTCTGCTTTAATATTTTTCTTGTTAAAAAAATATTTTCAAAAACTCTTATGTTAGGAAGAAGAATGAATAGACTCCTTTTAATTTTAAAATTTATCTCTTAATTTGCTTGATTTTTAATTGAATTTATTTCATCAATATTTTGATTTTAAAATCATAAATCATCAATCTTTGAATCAAACTTTGGGTCTTATTCTACGACTAAGAAACCCTTTAAATTCTCTTGAAATTTCAGTACAAAATTCAAAGATTTCAAGGGTATATTAATCACTGAAAAAAGCCCTTAATGGAATTTATCGTCTAGCTAGATGCTTTCAGAAGCCTTTTTTCAGTCAGAACGTCTTCTTTGACCTCTTATATGTGAATTGGTTGCATTAACTTGAAAAAACAATTAAATTCATAAATAACTGGAAAAATAAAATATTTCATGTTTTACTCAGCGTATGACCCAAAAAAAACGCGAAAGGGTTAAAAGAAATAAATTCAATTTTGCAGGAAGTTTCAGAGAATTATTTAGGCTGTTTTGGCTTCTTCAGACAAAAGAATGATGAAGAAGATTTTTGTTGTATTCGAACCGACGTCCTTTTTGACATGAACTGAATGCACTATCCATTGCTCCAATGCTTCAAAATTAATATTATTAGTAAGTTTAACAATTAAGGATTTTCTTTCGATTATATTAAGAGAAATTTGAATAATTTCTTTCAGCTAAATTTTAAAATATTCAGTTTGAGCTGATAATTATCGACCTCCCAATTTTTTTTAAAAGTCTTTTAAAGTCCTAACACATCTTGAAATGCCCTAAAAATATCCTGGAACTTCCTGTTCCTTTCTCTGCTCAATTTTAGCGCCCTAAACATGCTTTAAATGAATAACTTCTCAAGCCAACTCTGTGCCACCAACAGATTCCACAAATTTTGTGCTCACACCTCTGTTTGTGCCTCACATCTCTCTGTTGTGGCGGCTTCCACAACACACTCTGCTGGAGATTTTGTGTGGAAAATTAAAGCTGCCCTGACAGCGTGGCTTGTCAGTTAGTATCGCATTCATCCGTGCTTCGAGGCGGTGTGTGTGTGTATTGAAAAATATTGATCGGTTTTCACTTTGAAATTTTCCCTTTTTTTCTTTAACCAAAATTCACTAAATTAGTAGTCAAATAATTGTAAATTAAATAGTTGAAAAATCAAATCGTCGCTGGTGGCTTCGTGTTAACTTTTTTTGTTTGTTAATTTTCTAACGTTTAAGGGAAAAATTTAGGAATTTTGTAAGTTGCGTGTGTGGAGATTTTTTTCTTCGTTCATTTAAATCGTCTTTTGCTGCACAATTTGGCATCATCAAGTGGTGTGGACTTGGCGTGTGTATTACCCCTAATTTGCTTTTGTTGAAGCTCAAAGGGGGCCCTCTGTAATGATAATGAGTAGAAGAGAAGATTTTCCGTGGAAAACGCCCTGAAAAACTTCGGGTTTTCATGGAAATTCTTGGCCTTTGAGAGGAGTTTTTGTTGGAAAAATTACCGCGACGCAAAAAAGCGTCAGTCAAGCCCACAGAGTTACGTTATACGATGATTCTTTCACACACCGTACACGGGGGCCCCCTTCGCACGGGATTTCTTTCATTCAATGCTAAAATGCGTGGCAATGTGACACGTTTAATGTTTTACTTAATAAATTTATTTTTAATAAAAAGAAAGAAACAATCTCTTTGAGCATTCCCCCCAAAAAATATGCAATCGTGTGTGAAGAAAGTAATTTATTAATATTTCTTTTTTAGTTTAAAAAGAAGGAAATTGGGAAGAGTACAGTACAATATAATAAAACTTTCTACTCACACTTTAATGCAAAATATGGTGAGAGGTAACGAAAAAAAAGCATTTTTTACAGAAAAGATTGAAACTTGTGAGAGTTTCATTCATTTTTTTCTTTTATTGCACGATTTTGAGAAGAAATTTTGCACCTCAAAGTCAAGGCCGGGTGTTCCAAGTTTTCTGTTTTATTTGCAAATTTTCTCATAACATAAAAAGTAAAAAGATTAAATTCTTAAGATGAAGAGAGAAAATGGGCAGCTTATCAGTTCATTAAACTATTACTCAACACTCTCTGTTAACATTTTCAAGCTCAATCTCATCCCAACATTTTTCCTTCGCAGTAAAGACGAAGTTTACGAGATTTAACGAAAATTCATAGGGGAGACACGGGTTGTTGTGTGAAGAAATTCAATCTAAATGAATTTTCAAATTTTTTGGTGTTCTTCAATGATTTTTTTGAGCCACTGAATTTTAAAGAAAATATAAAGAGAAAAGAACTAAAAGTTATCTTCTTAAATATTGACAATGGTAACAAATTATTATTACATATTCATTTTGATGATCATTTCTATGACATCATTGGAGATACAAATAAAACTTAGAAAAAAATAATGAAAAATCAGCAATTTTCAATTTTTAACAATCAATTCTCTGAGAAAGAAATTGTTCCGAAAATGCTTAAGCCACGCCTCCAATCTGTCTAATTTTACTTGAGTTTTATGCATAAAGCATATGCATTTCGTTTCGAAGAAACTGCCTCTAATCTTGGGCAGAACTTAGGGATGCTTTAATAAATTACTGAAAAACTTTCCTTTTTTATCTTATTTGGCTTAATTTGTGCATGAAGCATATGCATCTTTGCTGTATGTAATAATAATTTTTGAGGAATTACTGTATTTTCCTTAAGAAGCTCATTTAATTCAATATGAATAATTGCTTCTTCTGAGAGTCCTGAAAAGATTGAATGATTCAGTATGTCTTGTCTATGTTTCATGTTGACTTGAAAGGGTTAAAATATAATTCAAAGTATGTAATACACTGAGAAATTATAAAGAAATATTCATTTTTAAAATTTGTTTCAAAAGTACCTCGTCAAAACTTCTAGAGGATACATTTTCGCACATGTTTCATGCTTGAAAAATACAATTGTGACGTCATTGTTTACATTTTTTTGGGAATACATTTACGGGGTTTTTCCCCCAGCTAATTACAGTGGAAAATGGAAAGTCTGTTGAGTGATTTCCTATTATTTTTTCGATTCCCTACCAGATTACGCGTGGCACGATTGTTTCCTCAAATGAGGTCATGACCCATATTGCATTGAATAAACTCCTTTCATGTACAAAGGACAAAACACCTTCTTGTCGGCTTCTCTGTAAGTTTATCAAGAAGTTCAATTTTCACATCTTTTCTCTCTCTCTCTCTCAGTCGTCTTTATTGCGAGAACTTCCAAAAGATTGTACTTTTGCTGCTCCTTGACCTTTGATGTTTCTCCCCTCCTCACAAAATGCGCTCTTATCACGGAAAGCTAAAAGATTTCGTGTGGGAAAGCAGAAAAAAAGTCAAATACATCGATTATGCAACAAATACTTTGTAGGAGAAAATTAATCACTGCTGAATTGACGACGATACAACTAAAGCTCCTCTTTCTTGATCAACGTGGACACATTTGATTTGCTCAAAGCAGGAATATCAGCAATAAATAAAACGACAGAAAAGCACCCACTTTTCAGTGTTGTGTCGCGTTGTGAATGCTATCTACATAGAATTGATTACGCGCCTCTGTACATTATGTATGTACTGGTACATAATATAGGGGAAAATTGACAGAGTTCTAGAAAGAAATATCGTATAAAATTAAAGCTTCGGAAGCACTTTGAAATTCAGTTAAATATTTCTTTTAATTAGAGAAAAATAAAAAATTTTGCAGACTGTTTTAGAAGTTATTAACACTTTGACGTCCACATGAAACATTGAAACATTTTGATCTCTTCATCGCGATATCGGATGCTTTCGAAAACATTTCTCAGACAATAACGTATTTTTTCGCCTCTTCTACAAAGAATTTCATTAAATTCTTGTTTGAAAAAAATAATTAAATAACATTTACGTGAAACATTAAAACAAAACATTGAAACATTTGATCTTTTCATCGCTATATCTGTTCTATGGATGCTTTTCGGGTGCATTTTTCAGTCAATACGTAATTTAGGTTTCTTCTACAAAGAATTTCATTAAATTCTTTTTTGAAAAAAGAAAATTAATAACGTTTTCGCATGTTTCACAATCCCGTGAAACATATAAACAATGAAACATTCGATCGTTTTATAACGATATTTGTTCTCCAGAAGCTTTTAAAGCTTTCAAGGATATTTTTCATTCAGAACTCATTCTTTAAACACACTTACGTCTCATTTCTAACATGGAAAATTAATTAAATTCATTAAAATTCGGGAAAATAAAATGTTTCATGTTTAGCTCAACGTCTTACCCAAAGAACGTCAAAGGGTTAAATTTCTTTTGCACAAAAAATCTTCCACAAGACACATTCATGCCAAGTCCACGGAAAGTTTGATGGAAAAGCCAAAGTGATAAATGCAAAAATTCTCCTTATCAATCAATCATTTTTTTCTCTCTCGAATTTTCTCCCAAAAGGAAAGAAAGAAAAAAATTAATCATCGCGTGGGAAGAACGAGTGTTGATCACCAACCAAAATTCTCCTTGTTCTGTATAGAAAAGTTATTTCTTTGTAAGATTGTAAAGAAAGAATTGTTAACAAGAAATGGCAGCAACTAAAACCAATAAAAAGCAACAAAAGACACAGAAAAAGGTTTGTTTGGCCCATTTAATTAATTTTTTGTTGTTGTTTTTAAGCATTAATATTGCGAAAATTTATGTTTATTTTATTTCCAAAAGTAATAAATAACTTTATGAAACTTCTTGTTTTTTTTTCTTTTGCAGAATACTCAAGAAAAAACAACGAGCAAACGGGCGGAAAAATCCAGCAAATCCTCATCAATCTGCCCGTGGATTTTGGGTGTTTTCGTACTTCTAGGGGCGATAGGTGGGATCATTGCGTACGATGTTCACGTTCACGGCGGTCAGTTTGAAGGTAAGAGAGCAAAAACGAGAGAGAGAGAGAGAGAGATCTTCGCAAAAGCTCATTGCATTTGCACAGAGAGATCGCATCTCGTGATCACCTGACGATCACGTCTCTGATATCGGGTGAAGAAAATCACCTACAAAGTGCTAATTTATCCCGCAATTAGGTTGCATTGCAACATAACTAACAGCCCTAATATACTCTTGAATATTCTTGTGACACTTTTGGCATATTCGCGACAAATTTTGGGATTTTTTGTTGTAAGAATTAGATTTTGTAAAAATCATTCGTATGAGAACGAGAAGAGAGATAGAGATTTTTATGATTTAAGAAAAAAACACGTTTTGTGTGCGAGAAAACAACAATTTCACCTTGAAGATCATCTGTGAGGTATATATAATGAGAGGAGAGAGAATTCAATCTAATCTCTTTGGTTGAATCTGGAATTTATTTTTATTTTATATTTCTTGCAAAAATTAAAAAAATTAAAATTATGAATTAAGTATTTGAAAAGGAGTTTATTCACATTTGAACGTGTCAGAAATGTCATTTAAATAAACTAGAAGCAAAGCAGACTAACAAAGATAACCAAGAAAAATTGTATAAAAAAGATTGATTAAAAATTTCCATAAAGCAGATGCATCATTTGCTTCAATTGATAAAGCACTGAAGCATATGTTTTATAATGATTTTCCGGGTTTTTCGTCGGTAAAGTGGGGTTTCTCACCCAGAAAAACTCACGTTTTCCAGAGCTTTCGGCTCCGTTCGAAGCCTTCCTCAGTGGTTAAGCGTGGGGAAATTTTCCCTATCTCTGGGCGCGTCACAATTTGATCGAACGAGAAGGCAAGACCTCTTTATTTGAAAATTTGCCGTTACAACAGTTTTTTTCTTTGTGATGAAAATTATTGACGTAGTGGAGCTCCGTCCAGTTTATAGATGCCTTCTCGTTCGAACAAATTGTGACGCGCCCAGAGATAGGGAAAATTTCCCCGCGCTTAACCACTGAGGAAGGCTTCGAACGGAGCCGAAAGCTCTGGAAAACGTGAGTTTTTCTGGGTGAGAAACCCCACTTTACCGACGAAAAACCCGGAAAATCATTATTGTTCACCCCACGTCGGAAAAACACGTATACATATGTTTTATGCATTTAAATGGAATATTAAGTACTTAATGAAGCGAAAACTCTCAGTTTAACCCCTTGAAAATGGAAAGTCTGTTTTGACTATTTTTTTTATTGCTTCAATAAAATTAATTTATTAGTTTGAAAAACTGTTAAAAGAAGTCATAAAAAATTCACAAAAAACAATTTAAAAGTTTTCACTGATTTTTTTTTCAATTTAAGTAATTTGTGAGAGAATTTTTCATATTTATTCATAGTTTTTTACGGTACTAGAATAGATTTTTGAATGATCCTATTCACTCCAATTCACAGTAGGTATCTCGTATCATAAGTAATCTATCTTGTTCAGTGTCAAGCTGTTCAAGCTCTTCGATTAATTTACCTCAAATAAAGATTAGGGAATACAAATCTCTTCCTATCTTCAATTGATTGATAAACCAAATCAAACTTTTTATCTGTCGGCTAAACTTTAGCTTTTAATCAATTTTTGATTGTTGATAAATCTACGCTACACTACCATCAAAAAAGTATCCGGAAAAGCAAAACGAAAAAAGAAGAACCGATTTCTGCTTTAGAAAGATACTTTCCTATCATATCCAAAAGTGACAGATTAAGGAAAATCGACTGATAAAACTTTCTTTATTAAAATCGGTCAAGTAAGTTTGATTTTTTGCGGATAATTTATCAAATTTTGTAATAAAGTTTAGGGTACTAGTTGAATGATAAAAAACAATCGTTATAATTAGTTGGTATACCACAATCGTGGCATACCAAGTATTGTAATCGTCGGAAAAACTGACCAACTCAGATCGGGCTCAAACTTGGTATGAGCACGTTTTAGACATCCCACATTACGAAAATGGTGGTGGAAAATTTTTGATCCGGCCGGTGCGCCAAACTTTGGCTTATAACTCGAGTACGGTAACATATAGAGACTTCCGGTTTGAAGTTTTCTATAGAAATGTGGGTGTAAAATTTTATTTTTTCGCATTTTAAAATCCAAGATGGCCGCCGTCTGCCATTTTGAAACACCGTCAACCAGTTCCCTTATAGCTAGAGATCTGGAATTTTAATATGTTGTAGGGCTCAGTGAGACGTTTTCATCAACAAATCATACTTGAAAATCGGTCAAGCGGTTTAGCAAATATGGCCGCCTAAAGCAAAAAGTGTTTTTTCAATATAACTAGAGAACGGCTTGACCGATTTTGACCATCTTGGTATCAAATGAAAGGTATTGAGAAGCCCTACAACTGTCTAGAACATTCCAAGTTCCAAAAATGGTCGCAAGAGGCGCTAAAAACAAAAACAAAAATTGCCTAACTTTAAGGGGCTATATCTCCCAACATCTGTTATAGATTTCCTTTAAATTCAGATATGTTGTAGCCTGACTCAATATCTTTCTCCAGTCCGAAAATGAAGAAAATCTATGTCGCCGTTCAGAAGATATGGCCATTTGAAAAATTCTTGAATTTGAAGAGTTCTAAGAGCCATATCTCTTAAACGGTCTCTCCGATTTTGCTCAATTTGGTATCAAATTAAAGGTTTTGCAAAACTCTACAACTTTCTAGAACATCAGAAACCTCTAGAACCATTCCTTGATATCAAAAAATGCCAAAAACTGTTTTGATCAAACAAATATCCGCCATTTTTGTTCTAGATGTGACCTTGAAAATTATTGAAATTTATGTCAATTTATAGCCTATTTTAATACCTTTCTAAAACTAGTCAAGAAATTTCTGTAGGTCTTATAGAACTTCAGATATGAGCATTTTTATCTTTCATATTGATGAATTTCATAAAAAAAATCAACTTTGCCTACTAATACTACTCACAAATTAAATTACAACGCATAGACTGACCCATCCGCGTTGTGGTATACCAACTCTAATAACTGGACGCGTTATGATTGACTTTTAACTAGTAAAATTTATCAAAATCACATAGAATGTAAAACAAATTTTTATCAAAATCGGACATGTGGTACCTTTCAACGTCAATTCTTCAATGCCTACTTAGGAAACTTGGTAACTCGATTGTGGTTGCTGAGTGCTGACATCATAGGCTAAAGCAAATTGGCAATAGTGTTGTAAAAAAATGACGAAATTATGACTTTTTTTTGGTCATTTCGTCTTCAGTTATTGCTATATTCGAAGTCCACGAACGGTAGGTTAGTTGGTTAACTTTCCGAATAACCCATTTGTGGACCATCGGTGCAAAGTTGATTTAATGTATTACTGATTTCGATTACTATCTCATTAAAGTCATCAAATAATTGATTTAAGAAAGTGTTTTAGGATTTTATTTAAAAATTTAAAATATATTAAAAACTGATAAAAAAAGAACGTCTTGACATTTTTAACGAAATTGACAGTTATTTTGCAACTCTTGATTGTTCTCTAATATTTGACATTTGTTTTAATGTCTGACGTTTTGAACATATGAAATATTTTTCTATATTTGATTTTTTTTAGAACATTTCACGTTTTTTTTTTCTAACGTTTAACGCTCTTTTTTTGTCAAAGTTTGATAACTTGTATTACGTTTGATAATTGTTTTAGAGCAATTAACCTTCCTTTTTTTATATTTTACACTACTTTTCTTATTTTTCAATTTTCTTTTTTAATTGTAAATTTTTTCTAACGTTTGACGTTTTTTTGTTGAAATTTTGAAGTTTGAAATTTTTTGATATTTGTTTTTTAACATTTAATGTTCGTTTTAATGACTGACGTGTCTTTTCTAACGTTTGAAGTTTTTTTCTTTAAATGTTTATCTTTCTTTAATGGATATAATGGGCCTTATTCAGCGACCAAGAAACCCTTGAAATTCGCTTGAAATATTTAAAATTTGCACTGAAATTCCAACGAGTTTAAGGATTTCTTGAAATCTATTTCTTATATTTTTTTAATAGAATTTTTAGTTTAAAAATATTTTGTTTTGTCCTTTAAAGATAAGCATGAACTTCCTGAACGTTAAAGGGTTGGCTTAGACACTTAGAGACGCACTCTGGTTACGCCCCTGATAAACTTTTATCATTTAATTGATTTTATCAGTCGAAATCAGCATTACATCGTCTTCCTTTTCAATCTTAAAGATTCTCAAGCTGTGAGTTCTCTTGACTAAACCTTCTCTGCTGCCCTTTTTCTTCCAGCTTCCTCAACGGGGAAATTCCTCAAAGACACAGGAGCACTACCCTATGTGGAAACAGTGTGGTTCACAAGTCTCTCCTACACTGCACGTGGCTACCAATGGGCTGAGGTGAACGTTCCCATTTTCTACGGGAAAGCCCGCACAGCATTGACGCCGTACTGTGAATTTGGCTGCGAATTGGCCACAGTTGTGTGGAATAAGGTGAAGCAGGGCTTCAGCAGTGGGTGCTCCTTTGTGCAGGAAAAATCCCCAGTTGTGGGGAATTTTGTCGATCAATACATTCCGGGGCTGTCGCAGCGTGTTGGGGATGCTACACGTGCCACATGGGGCACCATTTCACGACTCTCCGTTGATTATTACCATTTTGGGTGTGAATTCTTCAGAACAAAGGTCTTTGTGTAAGTAAATTGAAAAATCTTTTCCAAGAGAATCTCTTTCGAAGGGACTAATTTGTGAATTAACTTCTTCGTTTTTAGGGGTTCCCTATCACCGGAAAACCTCAGCAAAGCCTTCAATGAGACCCAAGTGGTTGCTGCCCGTTACTACAGTTGGTTCCACGATAAAGTCGATGCTTATGCCAAGATTAAGTGAAATGGATGCGAACTAACTCACACACCGTGTCCCCTCTAGCGTGTGATCATCTTCAGGAACATTCGCGCAACATCATCAAACAACAAAATTTATTATAAAACAACATCAAAAAATTCCATTGATGGATTTTTTTTCATCTTTTCCACGGAGGATTTTCACCAAAAAGAAAAAGAGAGAAAAAATATCCTTCCGGACATTCCAATTTTGGACAAGAAATTTCTTTTCTTTTTTTTTTACAAATCAACAAACAAGGAAATCTAGGAAAAAAGTTCTAGAATCAAATTTATATAAAAAAAAAAGTAGCAAAAAATGCCCTCTAAACTAATTTTCTTTTGTACCAACATTTAAAAATTAATTTCTTTTTGTACACTCTGTAGAAATTTTCTTTCATTTTCATAGTTTTTTTTTTGATTACTGATCCATTCAGCGGTGTGGGGTCCTTTTCTCACGTTGGAAAAGGAGGTGCAAACCCCAACAGCCGCATCGGATGGCATTTGCGTGTGATTGATGAGAGAAAGTGAGAATTTTTTGGTAAATGATTGTGAGACATAGAGCCATAAAGTAGATGTATAATTTTTTTGTTTCTTTTTGGGGGAAGATGTAGTTTTTGTGTCTAAATGAGAGAGAATAAAGTCAACTTACTTTCATTCCGAAAAATGTTTTTGTTTTTTTTTAAATATTTTCTGAGTGCTGAAAATTTTTTTTTGGACTAAAAGACGATCTACCTTTGTCGTGAAATCTTCAGAAGAGCAGCTCAACAAGCACAGGGGCGTAGCCAGGGGAAGGGTAATTTGGGGGTCAAAACATTCCCTAAAAAATCATGAAGTTCAGACTTTTCTTCAGAGGTCAAATCAAATCATTTTTATTGCTAAAAATCACGAATAAAGAAAAGTAGAAAAGGGGTTTTTCAATAAAAAAAAAATCCACTTTCAACGTTAGAAATCGAGGTTGCCTTTGAAATTTCAAACGCCAAAAAATAATCATCAAACGGGTTAAAAGAAATGCCAAATGCAAGAGAAACGTCAAACGTCAAATGTCAAAAAAATCTGGCGTTAAAGCGAGTTTTAAATGTTCGAAGAGACGTCAAATGTTAAAAAATTAAACTTTCAGACAAACGTCAAACATAAGAAAAAAAACCTTCAAATGTGGAGAAAAGAATTGTCAAAAGAACGTCAAATGTTCAAAAAAAAAAAATATCAAACATTCAAACGAACGTCAAGGGTTTGAAAAGAAAGGTCAAAGTTATGGAAAGAAACATCAGAAAAATTATAAAACGTGGAGAAGAACATCCAGTGTCAGATAAAAGCGTAAAAGCTACAAGAAAAAACTCCATGCGTAGGAAAGAAAAATCAAACATTTAAAAATATCAGGCGATAAAACAAACGACTTGAACGGTTAAGAACAAAAATGTCAAATCTCTAAAAAATATTAGACGTCAAAACGAACGTCAAACGTTAGAAAAGAACCTTCAAATGTGAAGAAAAAAATCGTCAAATGTTTAAAAAAAATATCAGACCTTCAAAACGAACGTCAAATGTTTGAAAAGAAATAGTAAAATTTGAAAAAAAAACGTAATAAAAAAAATATATTGGACTTAAAAAAGAACGTCAAGTGTCAGTTAAGAAGCGTCAAAAACTGAGAGAAAAAAACTTAAACTGATGGAAAGATATGTCAAATAATTAGAAAAAAGGCTGGACAATGAAAAGAACATCAAACATTGGCAATAAAAACTTGGAAAGTTAAAAAAATCAAAACGCAAACAATATTAAAAGTCAAAAAAATAATGGAAAGTTATTTTATAAAAAAAATGCCAAAAAGTTTGAAATGTCAAATTTTGGGAAAAAATCAAGTTTAATCATTAAGCATTAAAACGAACGACAAAATAACGATATTAAAGGGTTAAGAAGCGTCAAAATTACACAGGAATCATCAAACGTAAAAATTAACTTCAAACGTTCGAAAAGAAAATGTCAAATTGTTCTTTTTATGAAGAAATTAAAAAGACGGATTTTCGGTCTTTTATTTGGCTAAATTCTTTTTTTATCTTCTTAATTTCTTTATAAATACAGTCGTGCCTTGGCATAAGATAGTCTATGATATACTCTTCACACTCATTATTTTCAATACGCGAGAGCAGTACATCCTAGACTATCTTATGCCAAGGCACGACTGTAATTTACGGTCGATCAATCATCATTGTTCTTTTTATTTTTTTTGAGCGTCTTTTGAAACAATCTAAATCACCTCCTTGAATAGATTCCAGATTACACCCCTGTCAACAAGGAAGCATTTCGAGGGCTGCATTGTAAAACCGGCTAAGTCGGTATGAGCTCCGAACCGACTTAGCCGGTTTTACAATGCAGCCCTCGATTTAGCAAGACAAAAATATTGCAGAAGATGCTCATTTTTTAACCCTTTCAGGCTCAATATAAGGAAGAGGGAGAATTATTTTATTAATTTATTTTATTATTTTATTAACACATCCTGGACGGCTTGACGCACATCGGCGTCCACTGACAGTTCTCAATTCTGTACGCTGTAACAATTTGCCACTCTTTTTGCGTTTGATATTTACCCGGTAGGAAAACTTCTCCAACATTTTTTCAGCCAATTTTGATTGCTGACTCGTAAGGTGTTCATATATGATTAATAAATCTATTATTTATTAAATTTATGAAATGATTTGAAATCAGCATTTTAAAGATTTCAAATTAGTTGTGACAAGAAAAAGGAATTATCTAGAATATTCTAGATAATGATAATTCTGGATATTATTATCCTATGAAAGAAATAGAAATAACAGACTAAGTATTTAGAATATTCTAGATTTTTTTAAATCACACTGTCACAGAGTAGATATTAGCTAAATACATGTATTATGAAGTTTTCAGAATTTTTAGAATAAAAAAGTCAACCTGCTTGTTGACGTTATCATCAGGTGATTTAGGTTAACGAAAAGAAAATTTTCCTCTTACATAACCTCAATTTAATTTTTGTGATAAAAAAAAATGCTTCATAATGTTTAATAGCAAAAAGGAAACTCGTCTGAGAGATTTTCACTGAAATTATCCCATAAATCTGACTTTTTTCCACATGAATATAAAAGTGCGGTTATGTTGGCATGAGAAAAAAAATGCCAAATATGTCCAAAGATTTTTGAAAACTAAATTGTGTTTTCTTTGGCGATATTAAAAAAATTTGTGTTACACATAACTGAATATTGTGTCAAATAAATATTTTCTGATAACGTGCGAAGAACATAAGAACACCATGGTCCCACCGGGTAACATTTCTGGACGCCAGTGACTAATTGTTACATGTCGTGTAAAAAACCTTTGGGAAGTATTTTACCCGTCGTCAGTGTGTTAATTTATTTTATTATTTTTTTTTGGTCTTTTCTTTCAATTCTCGCTTAGATTGAAGAATTAAAATTTTAATTCCTTTCCCAGAAGAATCCTTAATTTTCTTCTTCATTCTTTCAATCAATTTTTCAATCAACCCAACCACCAAAAAAAGAAAGAAAAACTTACCCCAAATTCTGGCCACACATCTGTATTATATATTTCTAAAGTATTCTTCTTAATTTCTATGAGAGGACTTCTTTAGAAGACTTCCAGCTGTTCAATTGGGAGCCATTTGGAGCTCTCGAGGGCATCCCAGAGATTTCGATCGCGTTCAACTGTCTCCCGGTTGAGTTTATCCGCATCCAGAGTGAATTTGTGCTCCACCAGTGACATGTCTTCATCCTCATGGGGCGCCTCGTAGGCGTGATGATGCGACGACCAATCACTCTGCGTGGACGTCGTGTGTCCGGAGCCGGCGTGATGGGACATGGCTTGATGGTAGTAGGCAGTGGCATCGGCTCCCTGTTGCTGATCATAGTAGCCCTGCCATGCGTATCCCTGCCAGTACGATGGATCGTAGTACTGCGTGTAGTCTGCTGCCCCACTGTAGGCACTCTGGAGGATACTTGTGGCTGATGGAGTTGCCGGAGTGGAAGATGTTGAGCTGCTGGCGCCCTTTGGCTTTGGCACGGCATTGCAGATCTTCAGTGGTCGACTCCCCAGCCCAATGTACCCATTCATCTCGTACAGAGCATTCTTCTGCTCCTCCTCAAGCCCAAAACGCACAAAGCCATACCCCTTGGAGAACCCCGAACTGTCCAGAATAACTTTTGCCGTCTTTATGGATGTGTACTTGCTCGAGAAGGCCCGATAGAGATTGTAGTCATCCACGTCGGAGCTCAGGTCACCCACCCACACGGAAAATTCCCTATCAGCTCCCGGGAGGGCTTTACTCTGATTACTCGCGCTATTTAGGCGGAATCTCACGACGGGATTCGTTCCCGGAATGGGTTTCCCATTCAATTTATGCATCGCATCCACGGCTTGTTCGTCATTGAGGAAATTCACAAAGCAGTATCCAGCTGGCTCCCCGGTGTACTTATTCCGCATCAATTTAACCGTTTGCGGATCCTCGCCCATCTTCTGGAAAGCTGCCATGATAAAATTCTCCGTCATATAGGGCTCCAGCTGCAGAAGGAAAGTGAGGTTAGTTTTTGTGTTTTGAACATTTTGTCCATTTTTCATTGAATTTGGGGTGGAAACTTACACTGCCCATCCATAGTTGACAATGAACAACGCTGTTCATCTTGTTTAGCACAGAAATTGATTGTTTTTCACAAAAAAAAGCTGAGAAACAACAATAAGCCGCAATCAAAACAATTTTCTATTGTTGATTAGATTGACCCACTAAAAATTACGTCGAGTTTTTTATGTCGTGGAGAATCGTACGACAAAGAGCAGGACAAAGAGTGGAAAATCGGCAATAAGGCGGATTTTACTCCAAGATTGAAAATTTGAACAATTTTTCCCATTTTCTTATTATTTTTGATAATTTATGTTAAAAGCGTAAAATAAATGATTTAGTAATAAAAAGGTTTATTTATAACCCTTTTCACTCTGTGTTTCATTAAAATTCTTGTGAAATGTTTAAGTTTTATGAAAAAGTAGGGTTATGTCTGTTAAAATTGCCCTTTAAAACAAATTACTTGACAATTAAACATAATACCGGACTTTTAAAAGACAAATTACCAGAATTTTCAATAAAAACTCACCTTTTAGCGATTTTAAACCCATTTTCAATGAAAAAATGACGATTTAATGTACTGAAAACGCATTTATTGAATCATTTTCCTCCAAAAAATGCATGAAAGCATAATTTTCTTCACTTTACATTTTCATCCATTTTCACGAGAGCTTTTATAACTTTGAAAATCGTCGTAAGCTTTCTTAATTGGTTTTACATTGAAATGAAAAAATGCAAATAAAATTTCAAATGAAACCTAAATCTTAAAAAATCTATATTTTTTGTAATTTTTAAGGTGAATTGGATATCCGCATAATTTTCTTTTCTCTTTTAATAACAAATCTCATTTCATTGACTCACCATCCGATCATCTGCAACACTCTGATTTACTTACATACCGCATTGTTCTCTTATTCACTTGGATCGCTGAATTGAGGAAAAATTTTAATTAAATTTCCTTAAAAAATAAATTTAATTTTAAAGGAAACTTACCCAACAAAGGACTTTGAATGTCCACTAATTAAATCCTCATCCTGATTCCCAATTGATTTCTTCACATACTGCAAAAACAAACACAAAAATCATCAAAAGGAACGTTGGAAAAGCTTTAAGGATAAGAACTAACCAAGAGATTCAGCATAATCTCCTCTTCCATCTTTATAATTTGCTTATTGAGCTCCATTACGCGCGCCATGTCGTCCTGCACCTTGAGAAACATATCCGGTGAATCGTACTTTTCCGGATCATCCTTGAACACCACCATCCCATCCTTCTGGTTGATTGATGCAAAAATCTCTCCGGATTTTATCATATTCAAAATGTACTCTTCCGCTTCAGCAGGCCCGGAAAGTTGAACGCGACTCGCAACATCGGCCAATGAGAGCGTCAAGAAAGTCTTTGTTAGTCGCTGGATGTTTTTCTTGCAAAGAGATCTGGCAACCTGAAAGTCCACAAAGGACGAATTTTTCTAACGTTTTTCTAACCCGAGTACTTTCAAAAAAGTTTAAAACAGAAATTCAGCGATTGAACGTCAAAAACGTTCGAAATTCAGCAACTAAATGTCAAAAATTCAGCAATTTAATGTATGACGTTATAAATTCAGCAACTAAATGTCAAAACGATACGCTTTAGTGTTTGAATGTCAAAAAATCTTAAATTGCACTTGAATCGTTAACAATGCAGTAACTGAACAGTAAAATACTGAGAGTTTAGCATTTAAACGATTTAAACAATAAGAACATTCGAAATTCAGCAGCATATATCAATGTGTCAAAAATTCAGCAGTTGAATGTCAAAAAAAGTTAAAATTCGGAAGTTGAATGTGAATACATAAAAAAAATCAGCTATTGTATGCCAGAATATGAATTCAGCAGTTGAATGTCAAAAATTCAGCACTTTTGTGTTAAAATGTTAAAAACTCAGTCGTTAAATGTCAAAAAAAAGATTGGATATTTAACAGCTTAAAAGCAAACGTTAAAAATTTAACATTCAGAACCTTTTAAACGTTAGAATTTCAACAATTAAATGTGAAAAGATTTTGAAATTCAGCAAGGAAATGTCAAAAATTCAGGGCTTCACTTGTCAATAATAATAAATGTCAATAACTTGATAAATAAATATGAAAAAGATTGAAAATTAGCAACTGAATAGTAGAGATAGAATTCAGCATTCAGAACGTTTTAAACATTGGATTTTCAGCAATTAAATGTCAAAACATTAACAATTCAGAGCCTGAGTGTCTCAAACTTTAACCTTTAGCAGTTGAATGTCAAAAACGTTACAAATTCAGTATATTTATTTATTCATTTTATCAAGTGGGTGCCATTTTCCCTGATAATTCCCTTATATATTCAGCAACTGAATGTCAAAGTGTCAAAAATTCAGCGCTTCAGTGTCTAAATGTCAATAATTTAACAAATAAATATGAAAACGATTGAAAATTATCAGCTGAGAATAGTAAACGTTAGAATACGGCATTAAGAAGGTTTTTAACATTTGAATTTCAGCAGCTGATTGTAAAAACGTTAAAAAAAAATCAGTATCAGAATATCAAAAATTTAAAAGTTTAACAGATGAATTGCAAAACGTCAAAAAATCAGCATTTCAGTGACAAAATATTTTAAATTCAGCAGTTAAATGTCAAAAACGTTACATATTCAGCAGCTAAATGTCTTGAAGCTAAAAAATCAACATTTTAACGTCAATATGTTAGAAATTCAGCAGTTAAATGACAAAACATTCAAATAAGAATTTAAAATGATTTTTTTGCTCTTCGATTCCTATTTGTGAAACATTTAGAAGATTTTCAAAGAATCATAGAAAAAAGGGGAAAAGAAGAGGAAACTATTTCGCACTAACCTGCTGTACAAGTCCCAAATTGTTGTCATTCCTGTAGGTTTCTCGGTACTTGTTGATGATATTCCGTGTCTCCTCACTGGATGCCGTTGCGTAGGCATTCGCCAGTTCGTGGTAGGCATGACTGAGGGGCTTCATGAAGCGCGTAATAACCTGAGAGGAGTACTTTGGGATCGGCATGATTTTCCCATGGAGAATTAGTGAGACAAGAAGGAATTTCTTGTAGGATTCCAACATAATGTGGGACATGGCGAGTGCTGGTGTGGAAACAGCCACCTCGAAGAAGTACAGGGCTCTCTCGTAGTTGTGCACCGCTGTGTAGATCATGCCGCCGTAGTAGTAGTACAAGAGGAAGTATTTGGCATCATGATTGCTGTCCTCGGTGGAGGCAATCGCTGTGATGTCCGTATCCAAGAATTTCAGCACAGGTGTGAAGACTTTGGCGCAAAAGCTGAGCTGACAGAGATCTGCGTGGATGGCGGTGAGTTGGGTGTCAAATAAGCGGATCTTATCGATGGCCTGCGCTAGAATTGGGATGCCCTGAATGCAAGGGATTTGGTGTTTGACGAGATAATCCGTGAACAGGTGACACAGTTCCCCAACTAAAAGGAAATTTATGTTAATTATCTTCCGGAAAGGATTGAAAAGAAGACAGAAAACTCACAGGTTTGTGGAGAGAATCGTATTTGTTCCCCATTGCAAATGGATATGAATTCCCTAACAAGGCTAATGATGCTGTCAGCTTCCTCGGGGGTTCCCTACAACAAAAGCACAAACGTTAAACTCTACTTCCGGATCACAAAAAACTCCCTCACCGTCAAATTGTTGAACTTCGCCACCAAAACATACAGAACCCCCAGCGAATGCTGCTGAAAGTCCAACGTTTCAAGAACATTATCGAGATAGTTGGTATTCTTAGCTAGAACCAATGCTGTCTGATTGCAGGAGTCGGCCAATTCCCGGAAATTCCCTAAAAACACAACAAAAGAAAGGGGTTGAAAGCAAACAAAATAGCCGGAGATTACCTTTTAGGTTAGAAAAACTCCACCACATCACGGGACTCACCTGAAGCACTCTGTGTGCGTACATTATTGACAAAATGCTCGAGTGCAGCTGACATTTTGTTCTTGGACACACTATTTAGCGCACGAGAGTCATTTAAGCATTATTTGGGAGGAAATTGCCTATTCACAAAATTTTCCACAAAATTCCAATTGAAAAAACACAAGAAAAACACGCGATGTCAAATTATGTTTCACCAATGTTTCACATGGGGGATGTTTCATCGTGGGTTTTAGGGGTTTCTCAATTCAAAGAAGAAATTCCTGAAATTACATTTTTTTTGGAATCATTTTAAATTGAATGATTTTTTAAATTTAATTTTGTTAAAATGATTGGATTTGGTCACTTTCCTCCTTTTTTCTTTTCTCACACTTTCCTAAAAAGTGTGTGAAAAATAGAAAATAGAAAAATAAAGAAAATTTTAAATTATGTTTCATTCTAGCTTCTTTTGTTTGGGATGATCATGAAACATTGATTGATGTTATGAAATTAGATAATGTAACAGAATATTCAGGAGAAAATATTAACACCGGAGGACCGGGCAATTTTCACTTACGCGGAGGATGAAATTGGACAGAATGACCAACGGTTTTTTTTTTTCAAATATTTCAAGGAAATATGGAAGATTGCATTTGCAAAATAACTATGCGTGCATATTTTATTCAATTAATAGGGGGATTTATTGCGCTTCGCGCAAATTTTGGATAAAAAAATATTATAATGGAAGATTGAAATCGATAGACAATCTAAAATATTGGTTTTTATGGGTGCGCTGAAACCACTTATCAATCTCAAAAGAAAACAATTTATGGAGGCTACCTGAAGGGTTTTTTTTAGATTAATCCTTGTATTTGCTTATTTTAAGTATTGAATTTTCCGGAGTTTTTATGTAAAAAAAAAGTAAACAACACTTTGACAATTGTGCAAAAGAGTATTTCGACGTGCCCGAAGATTATGAACCATATTCCTATCTTTTAACATAGGAGTATGGTTCATAATCTTCGGGCGCGTCGATTTTTTTCGAAAAAAAACCGTTGGTCACGGTGACCATTTTCATCCTCCGCGTATATTTTCGACTTTGACCTTAATTATCTTTTAAAAAGCAAAATATTTTCCGGATTTTCTTTAGCCTAACTTAAAGTAATTGAAATTCCCTACACATAGACGTGGTATTTATCACGATAGGTTCAATACATTTTAATCTATGACGATTTAAAAACTCGAAATGGACACGGTGTCCACATAAATCCTCTAAGTGTTAAGGAAAATTGATAAAAAATTAGAAAAACTGTACGAATCTTAATGATTAATAAGGTGATTTTAGGCAACGTACATTGAGGATTGTATTCAAAATGGCCAAAAGAAAACTGCTCAATAACGCCATTATTAAAATTAGATTAAAAGTAATTTGGAAAATGAATTGTAGATTTTTGCAAAGAATTTGACAAGTTTTTTACATTGAACCACTAAGAGTCGCTGATTATGGCTTCTGTATCTTTGAAGCACCCAAAATCACATCAAAAACAATTCTTAGCAGTCAAAGGAAAAAAAACATGGCTGACTTTGAACAGTAACAGCCTGCAGCAGCCTAGACTTTGCAAAATTTAATTATGAGCAGCATTGATTAGTCACAGCTTAGTTCTCTGCTAGTCACCGCAGTTATCCAAGACCAGGGGGGCAATAACTATGGCCTAAGGTGAACCATGAACGCAAGATTTGCGATCTTTATATGGAGTGAGCGCAAGTGAACGCAAGATCGCAAGTGTGAGCGCAAGAAATGTATGGAGTGATCGCAAGACCGCAAGTGTGAGCGCAAAAATGTATGGAGTGATCGCAAGATCGCAAGTGTGAGCGCAAAAATGTATGGCGAACGCAAGTGAACGCAAGATCGCAAGATTGAGCGCAAGCAACTGAACCATGAACGCAATATAGTTATTGCCCCCCTGTCCAAGACAGCACGATCACATTTCCGTCCAAAATTTAACCAATAAGACACATAATTTAAGAAATAAATATTAATTTAATCGACTTATGTTGTAATATCCTTTATTTGTGAAATATTCTACCATTTGCCACATTAACTTTATTTGTTGGTTCTTTAATTCAAAACTAAACATATAGTGAATGGCTTCTGTGTAGTTCCCGTGAATTATTATCTCATTTGAAGTGTGAGATCCCATGATGAGGCCACCGCCATGGGTTATTCTCGCTTTAATCTTCTCACGTAGCGTCCCTAGAACGTAGACATCATCCACCCAGAAAAATGGCGTCGTTTCTGCTGCTTTGTGCAGCTTCTGAGCCACGTCACTTGTTAAGAGAACTGCGCATCCGGGGCAGTAGACTGGATACGTGGCATTGGGATATTCCTCCGGGGAAACGTACCACTTTGAGTTTTTATCCCGAATAACAGGAGGACCCCAACTGATGTGGCAGAAAATTAAATCCTTCCTATTTCGGAGTTTTTGAATGAATTTCAAAATTAACGGCGTATTAACGAAGATGTCGTCGTCTGATTTGAAGATAAATTCTGCTTCTGGACAGAATTCTGTGGCCCACTTCATGGCCATTATGTGCTTATAGGTGAGATTTTTGTACGAATCCACAAAGTTCCCCTGAACTATGTCCCCAAAGAAATCACTTTCAATTTGAATTTCTCTCTGAATATCTTGAGATGAAACAGCGCCAAGAAGAAAGATCACTCGATGATCAACTTTCCATCCACCCCAAGTTTGTCTTATATTATCACGATTTTCTCTCTTTGTTGGAGCACTGTGCACTAAAACGATGAATTTGGGATTCATTTCTAACTCTAAACAAGATTTCTGATTGATCGTGTAGTCAAAATTGCGAAGATCAACGAGAAATCTTCGATCTGATGCAACGAATTTCACTGCTACAGGTTCAGGATCCTCTTCCACGACTTCCAGATATTTATTCACAAACTTTAATGTATATTTGTGGGAATGTGCGAGATACCATACAACAAGTGTATAGCTGATAAACACCAATAGCACAATTATCCAGCACTTTCGCCGTGAAGGTCTAAGAGATCTTTAAGAAAAAAAATTAAAGTCTTGTAATAAAATTCTAATTAAGATTAAAGTTTCATTTCACTCACAATTCAGTCATATTTTAATTTAGTAGTTGATGCTTTAAATTGGAAATTCAATTGATTACTGAAACCACCGTGGCACGACTATCAGCAATTAAAAGCCATGAGAAAGACAATATAATATCACGTTTGTAAAATTTGCTATCAATTCTCAAAAAAAAATTGCGCGAACGATTCTTCGCGATTGTTGGTCAAAATTGCGATATGAATCTGCAGCTAAAAGTAATTTTATTGATTTCTCATTCGGGTTTTCCGTACCGTAGCAGTGAAGAGTCGGTATCAGAAAAGATTCCTCGCGGTTATAGTATTGCTTGTATATTTTTCGATCATATTGCTACATATTGCCAACATTGTTATCTGTATCTTCTTCTGATAAAAACAACGTTAGGGGAACGTTATGTGCGGTGTACATTTAAATAAACACTGTATTGGTGAAAAAAAGAGATCGTGCGTAAGCTAAAAGAGTTAAGATAATTGAGGGAAAATAAATTGTTTACAAACTGTCGAAGAACATTCAACAATCGTTGAAATAAAATTGAATAAATTAAATGCAAATTTATTATTAATCCACACACAGTTTGTTCTCATAAATGTTCTTTAAGGTGTTCTTTAGAAGAAATTATTGTTTGAACAGTTTGAACGTACAAACTTATTATTAAAATATTTACAAAATGTTTCAAGAAGTATTTTTATGCAAATAATCTGTGAATAAATCACAGTAAAAATTCAAAATTGCAAGGAAATCATTTCAAGAAGTAGGATAATTCTAAGTCAGGAGCTGCTTTTCGATCAACTTAGGAACACTCTTAACCTCTAGGCCGCCAAGCGGGGTCGTTGAACGACCCCAGCCCTATATTTCATGCTATAACTTAATAAATATAAAAGATACCATTCCCATCTTTTGGAAATAAGTTCTTTGGTTATCTGAGGAGGTTGTGTAAAAATTTCAGCTCAATCCGTCCACCACAAGAAAAGTTATTAAGGAAAATGTAGAAGAAGGGAATTCAAAAATTGGTGTAACGGCCATGCTGCGGAAAATTTCTCAGAATGAAGTTAGTCACATCATAAATCATATGGTTGAAGGGGGTTGAAGGGTTGTGTTTACTTTCTCACTTTACCTTCTCAGTGTCAGAATTATCGCGAATAAGTAACATAAACAACATAAAACATAATTAGAAGCATATAAATGTGCAAAACAATAAAGAATATTCGAGAAATATTGCCATTTATCACGGTGCGGGAAGTGAGGGGAATGTGGGGAAGTAGTGAAAAAAAAAAGCAGTTGCGGTCAACTTCGTGGCAAATTTCTCACGAAGAAAGTGTGAAAAAGGAGTGAAAAATGTTTTTCCCTAATATCTTCTTCTGCGTGTTTCCGGGTGGCGAATTTGTGATGCAAGGGGCAAGAGGACTATATAAGGAGTCTAAAGGTAGTGACCCGACAGTTCCCGGTTTTATAGTTTATGAGAAAATCGTCTTCCTTCTTGGGGTCGTTCAACGACCCCACCTTGGCGCTCTAAGGAAGCTCCAAGGTCTTGGCGGCCAGCAGGTTAAAGAGATTTTCATGAAAGTTCATTGTGAAATTCTCAAGAAAATCTATTAACTTTATCCAGAAAAATGAATTCTCCCCGAGAATTCAGTTCTCAACCAAAGTTCTTGAACCTTGATTCAATAAGTTCTAAATCTATTTCTTTAGCCATATCATTCGATTTTTGTGAATTTTTTTGCCATTTTCATGTACGTTAACGGATTAAATTCTATAATATCTTCGCGTATTAAAATAACTTCCAATAAAAAAAAAAGATTTCTCTAAAGAAAACTTATTCTCTTCTTTTTCATAATAAAAGTGTTTTAAATAATTGAAAAATAATTAAGATAATATTTCTTGAATTTTTTTTTCTTTTCTTTTAGTCTTTAAAAGTTTTTTGTTCAATTTTTTGAATAATTTTCTTGATGTTCTTGAAAGAAAAGAGTTTTCTGAGTCGAGCCATGCTTCAAGCTGCAGCCGTCGTCACTATGTACGACTGGGGGCTCTTTTGCCAATACAGTAAAGAAGATAGAAAAGTTTTATGGGTTTCCAGGATTGTTTCAAAATTATTTTTCATGAAGAATCATGAAGATCAAATTTTCGGTTTGAAGCTTAGTTAACTAAATTTTATTAAAGGCCGACGTTTCGGACTATTTAATGCCTTGAAGAAGGACTTAAAAGTAGTCCAAAACGTCGGTCTTTAATAAAATTTAGTTAATCGAGCTTCAGATCAAAAATCCGATCTTTAAGAAACCCATTCATTGTCCATGATCACCCCTTAACTTGTTGAAAAGTTTTATGAGAATAATCTGTTCAAAAATTGCAAGAAGTAGGAACTTAATACTTAATTTTGATTTACTGAGAATGAATTTTCCAATAAAAATTGAGAAAGAAGAACAAGATAGATTAGCCAAAATTTTGTCAAGTTTTTGATAAACTTCCACATCAAAATCAAGAATAAAGCTTTCAGGACTTTCCAGGATTGTTTCAAAATTATTTTTCATGAAGAAAATGAATTTAAAAAATTTCAAAAGATTAAAAAATCGTTTTTTTTAAAATCCTTTTAATGTAATTTCTTAACACTGTAGAATCCACTGTCTGACGCATTTTTAACAACTCCCCAGATATCTTTTATTTGCTCATTTGTTATTTCAAAGCTATATAAGTAGCGCAATACGTCGGTGATGTTCCTCTTATTCTCATAAAATATCTCATCACTTATCTTTGATTTCAGTAGGAGACTCGCTACTGGAGTTATTTTTACTCGAATCTTCTCCCGAAGAATTCCCAGCACGAAGACATCATCCACCCAGAAGAAGGGAGTTGTTTCTGCTACTTTGTGCAGCTTTTTGGCTACATCTGTGGACATGAGGACTCCACAACCGGGGCAGTAGACTGGATACGTGGCATTGGGATACTCTTCTGGTGAAACGTACCACTTTGAGGTGTCATCGCGCACAACAGGAGGTTTCCAGCTCATTGCGCAGAGTATGAAGTTCGGGATTCCACCGAGAGTTTGAATAAATTGCGACAAAAGGGGTGTATTGACGAAGATATCATCGTCGGATTTAAATATGAATTTTGCTTCTGGACAGAACTCCGATGTCCACTTCATGGCCATCACGTGCTTGTACGAGAGATTCCTGTAGGAGTCCACAAAGTTCCCCTGAACTATATCACCGAAGAAGTCACTTTCTGCTTGAATTTCCCGCTGAAGATTTTCAGACGCAACGGCGCCAAAGAGGAAGATAACTCGATGATCAACCTTCCATCCACCCCATGTTTGACGAATGTTATCGCGATTCTCCCTCTTTGCTGGGGAACTATGCACGAGTACAATGAACCTCGGTTTGATCTTCAGCTGTCTGCAGGATTTCTGATTGATCGTGTAGTCAAAATTCCGCAGATCAATGAGAAACTTCTGATCAGGTGCTGGTGGATCGTCCACTTCAATGATCCTCTGCTGAAGATCCCTCTTCTGCTGGACAACATTGAAGGTGTATTTGTGAGATTTTCCGAGATTCCACACAACAAATGTGTAAATAAAAATCAAGATGAGAATCCAACACTTTCTCCTTGCATTCCTTGCCAAACTATAAAGATTTTTTCAAATTAATTTTCACTCACAAGAAATTCAAAAAAGAAACTTTCAAATAAACTCACAAATCCACAAATTCACGCATTTTTATCACACAAAAAAAACATAAAAGAATAAATTTTTCAAATGCTTATGGCTTAGCATCTGAGACCACACTGTGAGGCACACAAAGTATCGCAGAATAAAATGAGAGAAGATATCGCATTTCTTATCAGATTGATTAGTTATAGTAACTGATTACCAAGAAAATTGTTCCAATTTTTGACGGTTATATGGAAAATTTAATAATTTTCCACAAATTGCCAATTTCGCATTTGCAAAGAAAAAGCAGCAAAAAAAGACATTGCGAGGCAGTGATAAAGTCTTCTTCCTTCCTCTTTGTATTGGATACCCGGTACATTATGATGGATTGGGGGGTGATTCCAAGAAATTCACGTAAAAAATTCCACAATCAACACTTGGTAACAATTTTTGGGTGAGAAAATTGAGAATTTAATAAAAAAAAATTCGTTGTAAAGACAAGCAATTCATTATATAATTTAACTAGTCAACCCGAGCCCCCAATCTCGTGTGAGCAAATTCCATTTTAAGCTATAAAAGGGGGCGTATATTAGTAGGGGGGATGAATAATTTTTTTTAACCTGCAGGCCGCCAAGACGTTGGAGCTTCCTTAGAGCGCCAAGGTGGGGTCGTTGAACGACTCCAAGAAGGAAGTCGATTTTCTCATAAACTATAAAACCTTTAGACTCCTTATATAGTCCTCTTGCCCCTTGCATCACAAATTCGCCACCCGGAAACACGCAGAAGAAGATATTAGGGAAAAACTTTTTTCACTCATTTTTCACAATTTCTTCTTGAGAAATTTGCCACGAAGTTGACTGCAACTGCTATTTTTTTTCACTACTTCCCCACATTCCCCTCACTTCCCGCACCGTGATAAATGGCAATATTTCTAGAAAATTCTTTATTGTTTTGCACATTTATATGCTTCTGACTATGTTTTATGCGATTTATGCTACTTATTCGCGATAATATTGACACTGAGAAGGTAGGGTGAGAAATAAAAACAACCCCACTAGCACACGGTTCGTGACGTGATTAACTTCATTCTAAGAAATTTCCCGCAGCATGGCCGTTACACCAATTTTTGAATTCCCTTCTTCTACATATTCCTCAATAACTTTTCTTGTGGTGGTCGGATTGAGCTGAAATTTTTACACGACCTCCTCAGATAACCAAGGAACTTATTTCTAAAAGACGGGAAAGCTAATTTTTATATTTATTAAGTTATAGCACAAAATATAGGGCTGGGGTCGTTCAACGACCCCGCTTGGCGGCCTAGAGGTTAAATAAAAAAAATCCCGTTATCTGACCCTGACCCTTCAGCAGGTAGAAAATGGGAAAAAATCAATTTTTCTGTGGGGGCGCTATAAAGGGGGGTTGGGGCGGAATCCCATATAACGCTTGCAACTTGTATTGACCCCCTCTACCCCCATACCAAATTTTATCAAGATCGGCCCAGCCGTTTCGGAGGAGTTCATGTGCCACAAACAAACAAACAAACAAAATTTTCAGCTTTATATATTAAGATTTCGCATTTACAACGATGGAAATGCGTAAGAAGGGAGTTTATTCGCTTCTGTATGGGAAATTCCTCATTGAAGAAAAAATTAAAAAAACGTGCAATATTTTGTAGTAGATGATCAATAGACAAAACAGTGACGTCACCATTGTGTTTTTTGTCTCTTTCAGTGCATGAAATATTCATTCTAATGTTTCGTTGATTATTTTTGATCCTTTCGCGTTCATTGGGTTATACGTTGTCCTAATGTGAAACATTTTATTTCCCTAAATTTTAAAGAATTTATTTGTTTTTCCAAGTTAAAATGAATTGAATTTATGGGGCCTAAAAAATACGTTCTGACTGAGAAATGTCCGCAAAATAAGACCGCATGTTTTTAAACCTTTCGCATTTTTTTGGTCATACGTTGACCCAAACATGAAACATTTTTCCCCAATTCTTTAGAAATTCAATTGGTTTTCCTAGTTAGAAATATATAAAATTCACGCAGAAGTTGAAGATGTTTTGTCTGAAAAATGTCCTCTAAAAGCATTCACAGAATAAATATCGTGATAAAAGAGTGCATGTTTCAATATTTTTATATTTCACGTTGGATGCGAAAAGGTTAATGTTTCATTTAGACGCGAAACAGGTTAAAAATATTTGGTTTTATGTTTTATGCATTGAAAGAGAAAAAAATACATCAATGACGCCATTAATTGTATTTTCAAACAAATTCAGAAAATGGCAAGTTTGTTTGAAAATTACTCAATCACTTTTGATCCTCTGAAAGATTGCACGAGTCTCGATTTTATTCTCTAACGAGAGATTTTTTCACATAAAAATGAATAAACTCTTTTTTCTGCTCCGCTTAATTAGCCTCAAAACGTATTGTAAAATTCCTGAAAAGTATTCAGCCCCAAAAAAAATCACAAAACCATAAAGAAAATTGGAAAAAAAATCATGAGAAGTAAAAGACTCAGATGTACGACTGGTAAATTCTTTCAATTTAATGCAATAGTTCTTTTCTCTCATTAAAAATTGTAAATAGTTCTTTTAATCATGGTACAACAATTTAAATAATTTCCGCTTTTAATTGTTTTATTTTTTTCCTCTTCACACTTTTTTTTGTCAGTTCTTTAATCCTTTTAGCTGTGATTTTTTTAAAGTGTCTTTTTTTTTCTTCTTTTTTTTTTGCTTCCATCTCAAACTGTTGTTTTAAGCTTTTCTTTGCACATCTTTAAGGATAAAAATTATAATGCTTTTTCCTCTTCTTTTTAATGTGCACAAAAGAATAGAAGAAATAATTCGTTTTATTATTTATTTTTGATTGAAGGAAAAAATATTTTTTGAATTCTTCCTTGATTCTTCCTTAAGCCAATGGATGTAAAAATGATTTTCTCTTTTTATATGATTTGGGGTGAGTCCTTTGGTCAATTAGACGCCCTTTTATTGCCTACCAAATCGTGCAATCAGCATAATCTTAGTTTTTATTATTCATAAACTTTCCTTCATCTATTTTCTTCTTTCTTATTATGTTGAAGAATTTTCAGCATTTTTTTTCCATTAAATGTATCCCACGCCTGACACCAATTGCACGATTTTTTTTCAAAAATTTTCTTTTCTTTTCTAAGCAAATTAATTCCTTCTCAATTAAGTCACATTTTTTTTGAAATCAGCTCAAAAAAATCTTTAAAAATCTTTGTTATGCGGTACTCGTTGCGAGAATTTTAAGAAAAAAATTGACAATTTAAAAATTATTAAAGCAAATAAAAATCACAAAATTGTAGGCATTAAAATGTTTTTTTTTCTTGCGCAAATTATAAAAAATTAAAATAAATAAATATTTTCATTTTAATGTAGTTGCTAAAATGTTATTAAACATTTACCCTAATCAACATGGGATATTTATAGGTTTTTTAGTCACAAAATTAAGCTTTATTGTTTTGATTTTCAATTTAAAGTTTATTATGAATTACCAGAAAGTTCTCAAAATCGCGGAACATGTGAAAATTAAACAAATAAAGGGGTCGATTCTGTTTAATATCTTTCCTTTTCTGTCCTTACAATTCGTCAGTTATAAGATTTTGGTATTCCAAAAATATTACTTTTCCAGGGCCCTTTAAAAATCTTTCTGGCTATTTCCTGGTGAAAAAAATTCTTTGTTTTCATTTTATGGAACAGAACGATTTAAAAATATCAACTGCCAAAATCTTGTAGGAAATTTTAAATTTTTTGGAAAAGTTTTTTGACAGAATTGACCCCAATTTTGCACCGAAGCTCCTAAATAAAAACTAGAAGTTGCCATGAATAAACCAATGAATACTTTGATTGATTTTGCAACCAATCAGGGAGAATTTTGATTCTTCTTTTTATTCATTAATATTTCAACAAGAGAATTAAGCTCCAAACTGGTGCAGTCTCAGTGCAAAGTATATTTGAATAGATCAAAAATTCTTTTAGTTTTGAAACAGAAACAAGGGCTTTCTGAAAATTAAAACAAACCCCAATGAAATGATCCGATTTTAACAAGTCTGTAGTTAAAGATTTAAAAGTATTTTTAAATTTATTATTTTGCGATTTTCTTTAAACTCGATTTAATAAAATCAAAATTAATTTAATCAGTTTCTTGCACTAACCTCACTTTTAAAAATCCCAATGTTGATTGAATTTTCCGCGGATTAAATAAAAGAAATTATACCATCCTATTCATCGTTTAATATATCGTTAATATATTGATTTAATATCTCCAAAAATTTGGTACCATCTCTCTCTCTCTCTCTTTCTCTCTCTAAGTACATGAGACGTTACAGGGTCATTAAATATAGAATTTCTGCAATTATATTTGTTGAGAATAAATGGAATATCTCTGCAGGTCAGTAAATGTTTTTTCTTCTTCTTGTTCTTTTTTTGGTATTACAAGTAAAAGAATTAATATATTAGGTAAAGGGTATGTTTATATTATTTTTTTCTTTTTTATAATCATCGCTATTTTGAAGTGTAAATGCAATAATAATTTAAAGATTCCTTTTTTTTTGTTGTTGATCTTTATGAGAATGTCAAAACATTCTAAATTTTGTATTTTTTCCTTCTTCTTTGTTATTTACAAATTATTTCTAAATATGGTTCCATTTTGTTGTTCTAAATATATAATTTATCCCAATCATTTCTACCCAAAAGTACCTTTTGCTTTTGGAAAAATTTCCACTAAATTCTGCTCATTTTTAAAGTTTTTTTTCATTGATTTTTCCTTCTTACGTTCTACATTTGATTATTTTTTATTTTGTTTCATTTAGCTAATATATTTTATTTTTAGTATATTTGTTACAGGTAATTAATTTTTTTCTTTATAATAAAATTCTATATAATTACTAATACATTTACGCATTTTTTTTAAGGGAGATTTTAAGTGTTTGTTGATATAATATTTGTTTTTAATTGAATTTTTTACTTGAGATTTTTTTTCCTTTTTTATGTAAGATAAATCTTATATGGCAACTGGATATTGCATGACAACTATGAGAAATTTATTTATTTATTTTTTTTTTATAAAAAAAAATTGAATTGAGAAGTTAATAAAAAAGATTAAATTATAAAAGATAAATTTCTATGTTTAGATGATTTTTTTTTACTATTTTAGAGGTTAAGAAAAACTATTATTTGTATTTACTTTACCCGTTCCAATCTGACTAATAGAAAAAAATTAATGACTAACATTTCTCTCCCTTTCAGCACATAAAATCACCAACACGCCATCGTATTTACACAATATAATTACATTTATACCATAGAGCCTACAAATTTTTAAATATCTTCCATTTCCTATCATAATAAATGTCTGAACTACGAGGCAGGTTCAGGAAATAAAGTTCTAGCTGCGAATTTAGTTAAAGAAATAAGAGTTTTATTAATTTAAGTTTTTCTTTGATTTTTTATGGTTAGAAGGAAAATTTTATTAAATATTTTTATGTTTTCTCAGTAAAATAATACTTTAATAAAAATTATATAATACATAAATAATAAGAAAACAAAACTTTAAATTCTGAAAGTGCCAAAAGTTCAATTTTTTTTACTAAATATTCATTTTTCTTTTGCAAAATGCGTTACATATTAGAGCTTTTATTTTATTATCTACCTATATATTCACACACCATTATTATTATATATTTTTATTTTATTAAAACATCACATCTTGCATTATGCAGTTCTTTAAATTAAAAACATAAATTTTACAATATTAGATAACTTTTCACTGATACTCATTGTTTTTTTTTTGGATAATTTTATATGCACTGACCATTTTTCCTTCTTTTTCTGTTTTATTTTTTGTCATATTTTTCATCTCTTACGTCAGACACCGCAGAAATGGTCATCAAATTGCAAAATGATTTTTATTTTTAAGTTTTATTAAGCGTTTTAATCACCGCGTTGCTTCACCTTCTTGTTGTACACACACTGAACTCTTCAATTTTACTTTGAGATATCATAACGTCCGACAACCACCACGTGTTTGTGATGGAAATCTCGATTTTGTTTTAATGTGGTGCGTATGGCATAAGAAAAGAACTGAGCAGTATCTCATTAAATTACAATAAAATGTACGTGTTTGAATAAAATAGTGATGAGGTTTTATAAATTAATAATGATATGCAATGAAATATTGATTTACTTCTTTGACTATAAATTACTCATCACTCCATGAAAAAAAAAACATTCAAAAAATAATTATTTATTAACTAACTTATTATGAAACCCATAGAATATAGAATTCTAATATCTAACTGTTTTATTCTAACTAAAAAAGAAACTTGAGAGAAATGTGTGCGGATGTTAAAGAATGCCTTAAAGTAAATTACAAAGCAGAGACGTTTCAATTTATGCGAATTGCTCGTTGCATAATGTTTAAGGAATTTAATAAAATGAAAAGGAGTCTATTCACTTTTGATAGTTGTATGAACTTATCGAAGACACCCACGGAGAACAGAGTTAAAAAAAAAAGTCAAATTTTCCTCTGAATCAATTGTGAAACAAAAGCTTTACGAAAATTTACATAAAAAGCATATGCGTCATTGCTTCATCCAATGGTATTGATTCTGATTTTCATTCTCCTATGATTAGCTTGATAAACTCGGGTTAGATTAGCAAAAATAACAAACATTTTCATTGTTCTTCATTTTCCCTTTCAATGCATAAAACATATGCGTCAAACGATCAATTCGTCTAGATGAAAATCTATTGATAGAAGCACTGAAAGTTATTTATATAATTTATTCTTTTGAAAGTAAAAAAAAAGTATACCCGTCAGTTTGATTGATTTTTCAAGATAAAAAAAAAGTTTTATTTCGTTTTATGCATAAAAAAGCATACGCGTTATTGCTTAATGCTCAATGATCTTATTCTTGATTATTATTTTCTTGAAAATAACAGGTAAGACTTCTCAAATAGATAAAAAAAACTACGATATCATTGTTCTTCATTTAGCTGTGATTACTCTTGAAATAAGGTGCAGCATATGCTTCAGTTTGATTGATTTTGAAAATAAGAAAACATTGTATTGAAAACTCATGCATAATTTTTATACCTATTAGTGCACAAAGCATTTATATCAGTGCTTTGATCATTGTTTTCAAATAGAAAAAAAAATCATTGAATTAATTAAGCACTGACTCTTATCTTCTAAGACTTGCATTGAAGCATACTCACGTAAGGCATATAAATCGATGTCCTAATCCAATTTTTATGGCAAAATAATAATTCTTACACATTACATAGCATATTTGTCAGTATCCGAATTGATTTAAAAAATAATAATAATTTAAAGCAAAGAAGCATATGCTTTATGCAGCAAAAAATGGACCAGGTTTTACAAATTTTAAACAAAAGTTTCTGTTTTTTTTTTCAACAGATCCTAAAGATAAAAAAATCTCTTGCTCTTAAGTTCATCTTCGAAAGAATACATGTCACGCACAATAATGAATAGACTCCTTCTTTTAATAAAAATTCCATTTAATATTGAGCAAAAAAAAAACATCCCACTAATTGAAAATCTCTGTAAAAAAATTCTCTGGAAAACTGCTATTCCCAGGAAAAAATTCAATAAAATAAAATTCTGTAAAATTAATTAATTTATTGTTACAGAATTTTATTGACTTGAAATGTAATTATTTTTTATCAACCTCCCACACTGTTGTTTTTTTCTGTCATTGCCCCCCTAAAATTGTGCTGTAAATACGTACTCAAAATTATTTATTTTCATACCATTTTAGAGCTTTGGAAAATATAAATTAAAAATAGAGATTAAATTCATTGAGCATGAAAAGATAATATTCAAAAAATTAATTTGTATTTCAGTGTTTTGTTAATTTTTAACACATTGTTTGAAACATTTATGAAAAAAAAAAATCTAATTAGTGGTTAATTCTTGAGGTGAAAATAATAAATATTTCTTTCTAATCTCAAATGCATAATAACTACTTTGGGGCTTATAACTGGATAAACAGCGGGTGTTTCATTGTATTTTACGTGCATTGCAATTAAATGTAGTTTGAGTGATAATTTACATTTTTTTTATTTAATCAAAAACTCCCTTTTGCATGCAGGGCGAGTGGGAGAAAAAATGAAATCATAATTCATTGTTGTCACGTGTGGTGTGATTGTATCAAATTCCACGATGGAATAGCAGTTTGAAACTCATTTAATTTATGCGCAAATATATACTTTTCTCATTGCATTGAATATAAAAAAAAATCTGATGTTTTTTCTGTACAGAGAAGGTATTAAAAAATAATTATTTTGCAAATTAAATTATTGTTTTAATTTGTTGGTAAAATCGAGGAGTTTTTAATTATTTTTAATGTGGTTTTGAGGGGGTTGTGGGTGGGTGTGTGTACGATACATATTTTCGATTTTCCTTTTCTTCCATTTCCTTCGTCTCTCTTCTCCTCATTCTCTCTCTCAAACATTTTATATGGCATTGCAACAAGGGAGTTGCATTTAAAGTTTAGCACATTGTTATGTATATTATTTCGCAACAGGTGTAGTGAGTCTGTTGAATTTTCCACCCCCTCATTCCCAACCCCCAACACACACGTTTGGCCTTCAGGAATGGCAAATTCACAATAAATATGTACCCCTCTCTTGTTTTTTTCTTTCTTTCTTTCATGTTGATATGTCATCCTCTCGTGAACAACGAGCATCACATACAATTGTAGGTATTTCAATGTAGGTATAAGAGGCGTTACAAAAAAAGAGAAGATAAGGAAAATATGAGAGAATTACCTTTCTGTAACAATCTTCCAGAGTGTGACAATTTCATATTCCTTCAAATCGGGAATTGTGAAGAAGAACAGGGAGCTTGTGGCATTCAGTCTTCCATTGACAATACTGTTCATTTGTGTACGTGTGAGAAAAAGTGGATTAAGGGGTGTAATTGTCATATTTGTCTTCTGCACCAGTGTCCCCGTGACGTGGACATCGTCAATCCAGAAGTAGGGATTCCGCTGTGCCTCCCGGTAGAGCAGCACAACGGCATCCGGGGAGTAGATTATCGAGAAACCCGGACAGTAGGCCGGATAGTACTTCCCGGGGTATTCCTTCGTACTAACGCGCCACTTTGAGCGGTAACTACGTTTCACGCGTGCCTCCTGCACCTCGTAGCACGCCACCAACCTCCGACGATCCACCCCATTCTCCAGGAAGTCAAACATCGTTGGGGAATTCACGAACACATCGTCATCTGTCTTGAGCAGAAAATGTGCCTCAGGGCAGCTATAGGTAAACCACTTGAGTGCCATTGCATGCTTATACGTCATATTCCGGTAGGCATCAATGAAGTTCCCCTGAACCAGATCCCCATGCCGCGCATTCTCCACCTCAAGCTCCCCCTGCACCTTTGGGGACGCAACAGCACCGAGTAGGAAGAGAAGACGCGCCCGCACATCGTCTCGTCCCCATGTTCGCCTTATCAGTGCCCTCTTCTCCCCATTCCCCGGGGCACTGTGCACAAGTATGAGCACCAATGGTTGCACATGGAGCTCACTGCAGCTCTTCTGCTCGATGATATACTCAAAATTCACTAAATCAATCAATTTGTGCTTATCCCGCTGTGGTGGATCATCATCCAACGTTGCCAGGAGGGTGGCAATGCCGTTGGGATGATTCGTGGCATTACCACCAGATGCCGCATGTTGAGGAGGAAGGCCATAGCGAAAGGTGAGTTCAGTCGTTGGCACCAATTGGGGCTGGGATGCCCGCCAGATGGTAATGCACAGAAGCAGCCCAATGAAGAGCACCAAAATTGATCGACGCTCGTAGAAAACCATCAGTCAGCTAAGTTTCTCCACTTTCCATTCTGAAAAAAAATTAATTAAAAATTTTTTCCTTTAAATTCAAGGATTTTTCTTCCTTTTTTCAAACTTAGAATTTTTTTAAAGAACGATTCTGTTGGAATTATTTCTTTTAATTCACAAAGGGTTCATTATGGGAATTCTGTGAAAAAGAATTTGAAGATTTTAAAGGTTTAGAAAGTTAGATCACATATTTAGACCAAATAGCTGAGACACATTTTGGGAAATTAAAGAAAAGTTAAAAAATAACAAGTAGAAAAGTTTTATTATCTCCCAGTTTGTGAGTTTTAAGGTTCTTTGGTATTTTGTAGAAAAGAATTGTAGCATTTGACCACATTTGACAGATCTAAAAATTTAGTACACATTTTACAAAAGCCTGACAAAAAATGTTTAAAACTATAAAAGAAATATTTTTATTTTTATCTTACAATTTAATTTTTTTTTGGTAATCCAAGAAAAAAGAGTTGTAAGACAAATTAGGTCTAAGAAGTTTAGTACATTTATCCGAGACACATTTTGTGCTAAAAGGCTTGAAAAATTATGAGAAGCAACAAAATGTTTATTATTTTATTTCGGAATTCGTAAACTTTAACGTATAATGTAAAAAGGAATTAAAAGATTTCAGATTTCTAAAGAATTAGTAGAGAATGTACCTTCAGATCACAAAGCAGAGACCGCAGAGACATATTTTATGCTATAAACATAAAGCCACAGGCAAAAAGCTTAGAGATCTAAACTAACTAAACTTGCTTAGAAAAAAATTCTTGTCCAACAATTTGTGAGTTTTTTTTTAGTTATTCCGATAAAAATATTAAATTAGTACACATTTTAGCCAAGACACACTTTGAAAAATATTAAAATAAGCTTTAAATATTATGAAAGAAAAAGAAATGTTTTTTTTTATCTCATAATTTGCGAATTCTAAGATATTCTGTGTATTCTGTGAATAATAATTTTGTATTTTTGACAGAATTAAAAATTTAATACAAACTTTTAGACCTCGAATCATAGCTGAGACACAACTCGTGCAATAATAGAAAACCTTTGATATTCTTTCCCTACAAAAGGAAAAAGAAAACATTTCTAATATGATTAACCCCTTTTTATCAATTTAAGACTTTTACCTAAGCTTCAAAAGCCTTCACTTAAACACGTCAGCGCATTATGTTTGATTTTATTTTATCAGCATTTCAAGAGAGAGAAAAATAAAGTAGGTACTCTTAGGTACGACCCGATTGCGCCACTCACTAATTGCTATGACTGATAAGGTTACACATCCAATTTATTGGAACTAAAACATATTCATTGGAGGGGTAATAAATTGTGTCATTTTATATGTTTAGCAATTGATTAGGCTGTTTTTCCTTGCTTTTTTCGTAGAAGAGACTGTCGCAATAAATTGATAAAGACACGTCTAAATAGGGAAGAGTGCACCTAAAATAGAACCTGTCGTATATTTTCTTAATTTATTTTTTTTTCAGGGACATTTCCAGGGTAATGAGTTTTCCTTTCATCAGGCTTAAAATACGTGGAAAATTGTTTGAAATTCTTACGGATTTTAAATTTTAACGTTTCTTTTATGAATAATTTTGTTCAGTTTAATTTTATCTGGTTGTTCAAAGCTTCTCCCGCTACTTTTGAGAGTTTCAAAATGAATAAACTCCACTAGAGATGAGCTTTAATATTTTTAATTAAACTTCTATTCATCAACGTTCTATTATTTTCTCCGTTCTTTTTGTTTATATTTCCACCATTTGAAGAACTTTTTAACGTGCTGAAAAACTAGCTCTTTTAATCAAAACACATGAAAAACACTCGTGACAGGTTATTTAAAAATGAATAATTGAAAAATCTTATCTCATGCCGCATTGCACTCGAGTTTCTGCATTTTTATGTTATTGCACAAAGACAAAGAATTTAATATTTTATCTTCAATGTTTGGAACATAAAACACGCGCTGAATGAGAAATAATTTATGTTTTTATGTTAACACCTTTCTGTGATTTTAGTGTGTGTTTTCAGGGGTGAATAGGGTTAGTTTACTTTCAGTTCTAATTTTGTGAAATAAATTATAACAAATTATTAAACTTTTTGAGGAAAAATTCCTTTAAAATTCATGTTTTAAGCTCCTTAAATTACTATTATTTTTCCTTATAAAATCGAATGAATAATCGATCGGAAAATTGATCAAATTCCCCGTTTAACTGTGCAAATTATACTTTTCCCAGAACCTTCCAGAAACATGCCAACCCCTTTCTCGAGCTTTTAATCCATTTCTTTAATAAGTAAACATTTTGCTAATTTAAGAGCTTTTCTTGAAAAGCTCCTTTCGCAGGATCCTCAACAATTTTCCAATCAAAAGAGATTTTCAACATAAATTAAATTGATTCTACAGGAACATGGCGGATTTCCCGGGAAAACTATTTTACACGAGAAATGCCATGTTCATACGTTAAAGAAATTTTCACATTTCACCACAGAAGTTATGAGCTTTTGAATAGGAAAACTTTAACAATTTATTCGTGTTTCAAAAGTCAAACAATGCGCCGACTACTCCACCATGAGGAAAAGGGGGAAATTCTCACTTACAGAAAACGCCCCTATATAAATTTTAATCTCACCAGATGGGAGTGACAAGAAGGGTGATGATGGTGGGTGGGAAAGTCTCTCAAAGTGCACCAAATCTCCTCACAATTTTTTTTACCGGTCTTCACTGATCGTCTGACACATTTGGAATGATTCGTTCTTTCCAGGGATTTACTATCACCAACCACAAATGCCTCACTATCTATCTATATCGCGATAGGCAGTGGTAGGGAATGAAGAAAAAAACTTCGTTTGAAAATCGACGATCCTCTCAGGAACAAATATTAAATATTTATATTCTCCATATCGATAAGGGGGAGTTCATTGCGCTTCGTCATCGAATATTTCTAAAAGTTTTTATTTGCCTCCATTTTTTTTGTTATTAGATATTTGCGACTCTAAAGAAACATAATCTGCGAGCATAGGAACACATTAGTTATGACGTTCGGCATGATTGAATATTTCTGCACTAATACCAAGATATGAAAACGTACAAAATACTTCTTTTATGCTTTGAGCCTTATCGCTTTGCCAAACTGATAACCTTTCTGCGCATTCTACACACGGAGCTGGCTAAATTGCACTGAAATATGTGGCTGAGATTGCAGGAAAGGAGAAATTCTCACAAATGCTAAAGAAGATAAACTTTTTGCTGCTGAAGCACGTGTAGGGTAAGATTCATGTTAAAATTAATCTGTTGCCCAATCTTTTATTGATAATTCTCATTTAATTCCAATCTAAAACTCCAAAAAGTATGCAGAGCAGTTTTTATAATCCAAATTCAAGTTAAAAAAAAAACATATCGACCGATACTCGAACCGGGGTCATTTCCGTGTGAACCAAGATAGCTACGCATCGTGCTAATTAGCAGAGATAACTCTTCAAAGTGTCATTTATGCATTTTATTGTATTTTTATTAGATTTTCATTGGATTTCTATTTTTACAACGTTCAATGACTAATCCACATCCATTTTAACATGTCAAGTGCATGTAAAGCACTCGAAATCAAATCAAACTGAACAATAAAATAATTAAACTCCTTACTTCACATCAATGTCATCGTATTTATGTACTAATTTCCCACTCTCTGTAAATTTGATTTATCTGCAGTGCAATGATAAAAGCCATCAACAATGAAATGCAGACAAATTACCAACAATTAAGATTAAAACTCATCAAATGGAATTGTGCTCAATAATCCCATTAAGTATAAGTCTCCCGAAGCAATCACAATAGACGACGTGCTTTATTCATTCAGTTACATAAATGGGATAAGTAAAGTGGGTGATATACGTGATAATACCTAACTATTTATGTAATGTATAGACATATAATACTCTAGATCTAGGGGAATGATAAGTTTACTCTTCTCTGAATTTGTTCTAATATAAAGTAAAGTCGTGTCTTTAAAGTTTATTACAGAAGTGAGAATAATTTCTAACTAAATGCTACCTATATACATAGCAATGTGCTTTTATTCCTTCAAGCAGCAAAACCCAAAATATACATCAGAATATAATCAAAATAATTTAAACAATTGCAAAGTTGAAGGGTAAACAATTTTCAGGAAGTTTCATTAGCAGCACACGCGGATAGGGGAGGGGCTAAATGGTGCGTTAATGGATGGATACGATAAAATTCTAATTTGCTTAATAAACATTATGAAATTAATAGTGTTGATTGGAAATTCATTAACAAAAATGTTACCCAGTCTATTATGCCGGTGTGCAGGGTAATTAACTAAAGTTGTTTTTGTTAGTTAATTAATTGGCTGGGCCCGCAGGGGAGAAAAGGTTGCCCGGGAAAATTCAAGGGGTCACGCACCAAAACGCAATTTGTCTTAACGACATGCTTTCCTTTCTTGTCAATAGATAAATTTGATTCATTTGAAAAGGAAAGAAAAGACGATAATTTTTTTTTGATATGTTCCTGGCATGGGGAATGACCTTACTGAAGCAATTTTCCGTTAATGTTACATCTTTGATGGTTTATTCTCTTCGTTTGTTATGAAAGTGACAAAGAAATATAATTTCTGACGTCATAAATTGCATTTTTGGGAAAACTTTTCCAGCTTTTTCTTACAGATTCCAGGGGAAGGTGGAAAGTTTCTTAACGAGCTTTCTCCACAAGATTACGCATATTCCGAACTTTTATTCTGATAAAGCGATTTTTAGTATAGAACGAATAAACTCATTTCCAATGCAACGTAAAATTGAGAAAGATTTTTGATAAAATTGAAAAATTGATGAATAAAAATTGCAATAAAAAACAAACAATTTAGGACTGTTAGGACTGTTGAGATTCCCAAGATAAAAAATTCTTTAAATATAAAATAAATAAATATTTTTCTCAAAAAATATTTATGAAAAATAAAAAAAATCCAATAAAAAATAAAATGTTTTTTAATTGTAAATAAATACTTTTGTTATTTAAATGAAAAATGTGTAAAAAATCAATGTAAACATAAATTCCATTTAAAATATTTTTCTTTGTCAAATAGAACAATCATTAGCAATCACAACTCACACTGAAATGCCCCGGGTTCGAAACACAAGTTCTTCTTCTTCTTCTGCACTTTAAATTGTACGGCTGTTGAATTCCTTCCGGATCCATATAGCCAAAAAAAAAACACAAGTTAAGTACTTTTTTTTTTTACTATTTATTTAATTTTAATAAGTCTTCTTTATAATTTGTTGTGATTGTTAAGGAAAAGTATAATTCAATAAGCTTCTTTTATTGATTGAGAACTATAAAACATCTATCAATATCTATCTATCAATGGAAGAAATTCACAACTATGTTCAGCTTAGTTATTAGAAAGATTTAAAGCTTTATGATTGAATCGAGATTAAACTGATCTTAAAGGCTTAAAAGATTTAGTTTTAAAAAATTTAAGCTTAGTTAGAAAAAACTTAGGCCTGGTTTAAGAGAACATAGGCCTAGAATAAAGACTGGGTTATGAATAAAGACTAGGATATGTCTAGTTATCAGGGTTTGTTCATTAAATAAAAACGCATAATTTTTCCTAACTTTTCAATCCATTATCCGAATTTTTTTTTCAGTATCTTTAGGGAAGATTTTTTTTTGAGAATTTCCTTTAAAATATTCTAATTCAAAATAACAAAAAGGCCCCCCTCAAACGCACACTTAAAAGTCACGAATATCACACTTGAGCAGATTAACATTCACTAAACAATAAAGGGGTACACCACAATTTTTTCAATGGGAAAAAAATTCTCAAAAATGTTCCCAAGAGCTCACGTAGATTTTCTGCATTCATTCTTGCCCTCAGACCAAAAATGGTTCATTCATTTGAAATTAATCGATCAATTTGCACCATGATGGCTTTTCTTCTTCCTCTCAAGCATCCCTGTCTGCATTAGTTACAGCAACCCCCTATGGAGAACTCCTCTATTGTTTCACGTATTAAAAATCAATTTAGTACAAGGAAATCCTTTCAGGTTCTATACGCCATGTCAATATGGGAAAAAAAGAACAAAACCTCTCGCCACAAAATTGCTTGAATTCATGAGAGTGGTGGTCACAGCATACCCTTGTGAGGGACTTTTCTTCCCTGGTAAAATGTTAAATAAAATCATTGTTTAATGCTGCGGAGAATGTGGAAGTTTTCAGAGCTCTCAGAAGCATAAAAAACACAAAAACATGTAAGTAAAATCAAATGATCTTGTAAATATTTCATTTTCCGTGTTAAAAATAAAATTTCTACTTTTGAAAAGAAAATGTGACACCATCGCTATTTAATTTGATTAACCGTGACATGTTTTTGACTGTCCTCTCGTTTTTTTTTTCTTCACTCTCATTCACTTTGAAATTCGACTAAAAAGTGAATTGTTATGATTTTTTCCGCGGAGGGAAAACAATTCTTTATAATTCATCTCACATAACTTTTTTTATTATTATTTTTTCATACATATACAAAGCAAATAACCTTCCAACAATATCACGAGACTCTCTGCGCTCATTGATGTTGCCAATTTTTTTTTTGAACGAAAGTTTAAATTGATATAGCAAATAAATGGCTGTTTGTGTTGAAAGTAGATCATTATACAAATTTCATGTCTTGTGACTTCGCACATAATTTTGTGACACTGTTTAGTCTGGGATTTACATACTTATAATGTTAGGTATTATTATGTGAATGGCTGCCAAAGCTCTTCCATTTTCACATGAAACTACATATTTACTATCGTCACCTGTTTTGGCTCTTGTTCTGATTATTAATTCACATTCAGCTGGCTTCCTCATCATATTATGGCTCTAGACCACCAATTATTGGCTTCATTTCAAATCAAAACTCCTCAAAACATCCTCAATTTTGTTACTTAATTGTGGTTCGTAATTATTATAGGGTGTACTACGAATTAAATTGCAATTAAAATGACACCGTTTTGTGAAATTAATTGTAATTTAAAAATACTTAATGAATGTTTATAGTTTCCTAGCTGTTTGTTTTCGATACTCTTTGAAATTATTTTATAGAAAAGCTTCATTTTTATTAAAGTTTAACAAAAACTGTATCATAAACATATCAAACACCGGAAAAAGGGATCAATTTGAAAATTAACAACATTTTGATTCTAACCTCAAAACAAAAACACAAAAAGGACGCCAAGAATGACGCCATCTAGCGGCAAAAATCAATGAGCTTCAAAGCCGTTCTTCAAATATCTTTCTCCGCATTAAAAAATTCAGGAAAGACACGCATTTTGTTGAAAAAATAAAAATAAATTCAAAGAAGTAAAAGTCTTTATAATTAAAAAGGCAAACCAACGCTCATTCTCACCCATTCTTCTCTCCTACAATATACAGAAAATCCGAAGAAATAAACAAATCTTCACTTTAAAATAAATATAAACATTTCATTGTAGAGTTTACTCACAAAATTTTCGCAGACGAATGGCAATGATCGGCAGCAAAAATTTATAAAATCTCACAACTCTTCAAGCACAAGGAAGGTAAGAAAAAAGAGCACGTGAAAAATTCATCTCTTTGGTAGTACATGTCTTTATTTATAGCCCCACACACAAGAAAATTCTCAATCTATTTTCCTTCCTCGTCCTGCAAACCCACCGTGCATACAAAGTAAAAGACATCAATTTACACCAGATACTCACTAAACTTGTTAAGAAATAATTAGTTAAATGGATGAAACACAAAAAAGTGAAAGAAAATTCTAACGTGATGACAGAGAGGTAATAAATTAATATAATTGCATGAATATAGTTCACTTCTTAATGTAATGAAAGTAACCATAATTAAATTCACCTTTTACTAGCATTAAGAAAATTATTTCTCCAACGTAAACATGAAGAATTATGTGAATTAAAGTAAATTTATTGAAAGTGAAGCTTACTTTAGAGACTAAATTTAACAGTCTCTTCGTCAATATTCTGCCTGCAATTGGGGGGAAGAATGTGATTAAATATGGAAACTTGGCAATTGTATGTGTTTAGTATACATCAAACTAGAGTACCTTGAACAAAACCAAATGTTTCTCTTCAATTCACACAAAATAATTCAATTTAAATATTCTTTTTGCATTGAAGTCAGAGATAAAATAATATTGGAATTGCTTCTGAGATCTTTAATTTTAGCTCATTGCTTCTTGGGGTAAATATGAGGGATTTGTTTCAATGGTGAATTGGCCACAGAGATTATGTTAATACGCACAATAAATTTTGCTATAAGGGTTATCACCTCACATTACATTTTCACCTGGAGATTTTACCTTGATTCTCAGTTTAGCATGATCTAAGCGTCAAACCTTAAAAAACCTGACTTTAAAAAATTTAAGCCTAGCCTAAAATAACGGCGTTGCTTAAAAACTTTTGTTTTGACTTAAACAACATAGGCCTAGTTTAATAAAAAAAAACTTTAGTCTAGCTTAAAGAAGTTAAACCTAAAAGAAACCTAAACTAAATAAAAGAAGCCTAAAGAGAAAAACGATTGATATTTCATCAGATATATGAATTGGTATAAATAATTTTACTGGTATAAATCATTTATGTAGGGGAGAGCGGGGTTAAAAAAGTCACTTAAGGGTTTAGAAAAAGCTCAAAATATTATATTTCCCAAATAGATAAAGCGAAATGTATAGCTCATTTCTTTAGGAAATTTACTGCCCTACAACTCCTTCTCAGATCATTTTGTTCTATCTAGCTAGGAAATATGATATTTTAAGCTTTTTCCAAACCCTTATGTGACTTTATTAGCCCCGCCCTCCCCTAATTAGTAAACGAATTTATTAAAAATGATTTAACCGGGAGAAATAAACTAAACGATTTTACTTCTTATAACCAGTTCAACTGATCTAAACAGTCTAACTGGTCAAAAACATTTAATTTTTTCTAATATAAAAGATCTTACATTTAGATATAATTAAACCGTTTAATTGGTATAAATAGTTTGACTGGTCTAAACAGTTCAACTTGTCTAAACTGTTTAACTCGTCAAAACGATAAAATTATCCCAAATTATATTTTTTAAGGATTTCTCTGTTTGCATTTTATTAAGCCAAATTTATTTTTCAACTAAAAAAATTATTCAAATTTTTTAAAATTAATTAAAAAAAGGAGTTTTTAGGTTATTTGTAACATACTTTAGAATAAATCGAGAGCTAATGTGGTTACAAATTGCAACAATTTATTTTTCAAAGCTGTAAATATATTTAGAAAAATACAAATTGAGATTTTGAATAGGTTTTCGTCTTTTCTCCGTTTAAAAATACTTCTATTTTTCCCAAGAAAAAATAAAAGTTTTATTAATCACAAAATGAGTTGCTAAATGATTTATCCGAGTTTTTTCCTCAATATAAACCACGTGGAAATGAACTTCTTCCCACTTTCAATGGAAGAAAAAGTATAGAACCTAAATAATTTCAAGAATTTTATTCAAATTGATTAAAGAAATACGCTTCATCATGAACGTTACTTTCTTGATTGATGTGGTTCACTCAAACCTCAAGACGCTAATGCCTTTAACTCACAGCACTCTCCGAAGAATGATCAACAGTGAGCTCATGAAAATTCCCCAATACATGCACTGTTGTGTGACAAACAAAATTCTCAATTTAATCTTCCGCAACATTTTTAAATATTTAATCAGTCAACCACAACTAACTCAAACTTCATTCCACCACCTGTTTCAATACAACCACTCTGGCGCCTGTGTGGATTGGATACAAGAAGGGAACAACACCCCACAAGGATTACAATGGGGATGCATTTCAAGCCACCTCCCCACTCCCACTTATAGCAGGTAAAAGCTACAGTTTATTCGCTATTTTCTACTGTTGCGTCCACATCAAAAATTCATGTCGCAGAAACTTTCTCATTTTCAACCCCTTTTTATCCACCCACCACCCCGTGAGGGGGAGCGCACATGACTCCTTTCCCACCTTTTTTTCCACGCGTGTGGGCATCCCCACGAACTCCCCCAGCGCCCCCAGCGATGACCGCCTTGCGTGGTGTGGTGGTCGTCATCGAGAAGCTTATCGCCCTCTTAATTCCCCCCACACGATTTTAATTGTTGCGTGCCACAAGGGTGGACGAAATGGAAGGGTGTGCTTGTGTTGAGGGACTTAGCACGTGGTGGATGAGGAGGGGGTGGTTCCCCTGACAGTTCAATTGGTATTTTAAAGAGTGAAATGTAACTAAAGAAGAAAAAAAAAAAGAGTTTACAATTCTCCGTGGTCAACAAAACAGGAAAAAAGCAGTTAAAGTGTGAGTTTGTTGAGTTGGAAATGGATTATGCAAGCTCTATTTCTTTTTGTGGGGATATATACCTAGTGTTTGTACCTCTAATACCCATGAATTGCACTTTCACAACTTACAGAGGGTTATTAAAGTTGCATGGCCTTAAATTGGCAATTTATGGTAAATTTTCTTCTTTTTTTATCATTCTGCATTTACAACATTGTAAGAAAATATTTTGTTGGAGAAATGTTCGGAGTAATTTAGTATCCGTTACAATTTAAATTTAAAGGTAGTTAACGAATATAACGACCCACATAACCTCAAATTGTCACACTGAAAGGTTATAAAAAAGATGCCAACGCCATATTGCAATAAGGACGCTACAATCTTTCAAATCTGCATCAAGAAGGAATTTTACTGAGGAAGACTGTGAAGATTTCCTTTCTTCAACACTCTACGTCAGCTTATCAATAAAATAAATATTATAATCTAATCAGAAATGTTTATTTTATTTTGGAGATATGTAATTCCCAAAAAATCGGTTTAAACTAAATATTCTTTCATCTTCATTTTATTATCTTCTTTTCTTAACGAAAAAATAACAATTTTGTTTGCTAAGAGAACACACAGATTATTCCAAAATGAAAAATTTTTTTTTCCACACCATAACGATATGTTTATGCAAAAAAAAACTCCAAAGAATCAACAAGTTTTAGAAGTTTAAGGTATTTAAGGGTTACTTCGTGCTTTTAGCAGGAATTTCTTTACAATCTTATCTCGTTTCTTATTCGAATTCTGAAGCTCTCTCAAAAGAATTTATTTTTGAAAACTATTAACTTCTCATTCAGAATATGTTCAGTAAATGCTCCAACAACATTTCCACACTTTTCAATCATGTTCAGTGTTCACTTTTGCAATCTGTGTGGCACCTCAATAGAGTTTTCAACTTACTTTTTGCACACACACATCAGAATGCGGTTGAGTTGAGAGTTATTTCCGGATATTTCCAAACTTTCTTACAACCCAAAACTTCTACTCTCTATTAACCCACAAAAATATAACGTAACATTTTCGGGGTTTTCTGAATGAAATACAATATATATCAACGACTCAATTACGACCCCAGAAATTTGGAAATTAATTGAATGTATCAAATTCTTTTTTGGCTTTCTGTTCAGCCTTGAATGGTTATTATTATGCGTATTTCTGGGTGGCAATGATTGCGTTTGATTGTAATAATGATGAATAGAAATTAGTCAAAGGTAGTATGTGTAGTGACATATCCTTTTTACAAAGGGATAATTATGGTTTCACATAATTATTTTTATGTAGTTGCCAACATTACAATGTACAAATGGTGATGAGAGACCTCACGACCTCTCCATCATGAGCTTTTATTGTTATTGTTGATTGACAACAAACAATTTCGGGGTTGATTGGGAAAATTCTGTTAGGGGTGGGCAGAAGGGGAAAACCTTTTGGTCTAGTAAACAATTGTTGGATGTTCAGACCATTTTCACTGGTTTTTATTGATTGTGTCCCATCCTTCCTCACTCATTCCACTTGCTTGCAACACTTCATTATTTCATTTCTATTGACCTGACCACAGTTGAGTAATCAATATGGGATAGATGGAGGGGGGAACAGGTGGTGGACACATCATCAGAACCTTGGGCAATACAACCTATTGGTTCACACACAGAGAGAGTTCATTCATAAATTAAATAAAATTCTTTTTTCTCGCCTCCCCCAATGTGCCTACACATCAAACTCAATGAATCCTGTTGATGATAATATATGGGACATGTTGTTCAATTCACATCCCATTGTCGTATAGAATGATCGAGTATTGGAACAGACAAAATCGATTGGGTGTAAGGAATGATGGTGCCCCTATCAATTATTGAAAGTATTCGGTGTTGGAAGGTCAATTGGTGTTCTCTCGGGGCATTTATCTATTTTTACTTAAGAACTTTATGTGGAGTGTTGTAGTATGGAAATGGGTGCTCCCCCCCCCTCACCACAGCCACTAAAAATTCTCATCATTTCCATTTCTTTGCTCAATTTTCTCACAGAGTAAGAAGAAAAAAAGGTCACCAACACTTTCTCTTTCCCATCAAATTGAGATATTTTTCTTTTGAATAATATTTGATTGGTTCTCAATGAATTTTTCATGAGCTATGTGTGTTATAATTTCTTTGAGGCTCACATGAAAATTTTCCCATATACCCCCATATTGGGAAATTCAGGGGAAACTTTTATCTACACTACCCACAAAAAGTTTCCGGATGTGCAAAAGTTATCCATTTTTAGGCGAAATTCAAATGTCTCTAATTCCGGTTGTGTATGACTGATTTTCAAAAATCTGCCAAATTTAGAAAGGTTCATTTCTCACCTTTCAAAAACTGGCAGATTTTTAAAAATCGGTCAAACCGTTTTTGCTTGACAGCCATTCTGACAAACCTACAAAAATCTGTCAACTTTACAAAAACCTTACCAAAATGGCTGTTAAACAATAAGGGATTGACCGATTTTCAAAAATCTGCCAGTTTTGGAAAGCTGAGTAATGTACCTTTCTAAAACTGACAGATTTAAGAAAATCAGTTAACCACAATCGGAATTAGAGACATTTGAAATTTGCCTTAAAGAACACGCAATTTTTTCTCATCCGGTAACTTTTTGATGGTAGTGTTCTTCTTCTAAAGTGTCACACCACATTTTATATTGTACTTTTTGGAATAAATAATATGCAGAATATGGGGGGATAACCCTGTGCTTTTGTATTGAATGGTGATGGTGTTATTATTGGAACATATCGTACGATGTTATGCTCTATACACCAGAAATTTAATAATTTAGAATTTCCCATCGAAATGGAAAATAATATCCGAACGGATGTTCTTGCAAAAGGTGCCTTCTAATTAAAATTCCCCACATATCATACCAAGAAAATTCAATTACAAAAAATCCCACAAAGGATGTCATGCACAATACAAGGGCGAAGTACCTAATTGAAGGAAACGCAGAAAACAATTTTAACCCACCCAGTCTTGTAGGGAATCAAAAAAGGATAAAGAATCGCCAAAAATATTCACCATTTTCCACTGGGGTCACAACGAAAAAAGGCAATAAAGTTTTGTAAAAATTCAAAAAAATTGGCCGCCATTCGCCATTTTGTTCATTTCAATGCATGAAGCATATGTTTCAATGCTTCGTCATGAGCTTGTCGATGACAGTTTGACATTTCATTTATTTATTTATTTTTGGGAGAAAATAAAAAAAAGCGTATTTTTCAGTTTAATTATCGTGGTAAATGTGTTTTACGTGTTGTTCGACAGTGATTTTTTATGTCTGAATACCTGAAGGATGAATTCCCGCACAGTTTGTAACCGTCTCAGTGAGCACATCATTGGTCGTGGAAAAGGTCTTGGGAAAGGTGGTGCTCAGAAACATCGTAAGGTCTTGTCCGTCGTGGTGGTGTGAAACGCAAAGGATTCCAGCGCAGAGGATCTCTCAATTCGTGAAAAAGTCATCTTCAAGACGATCCACGACCATTGTTTTTGGATTGCTTTGTTTTGTAACGAGAGATGTGCTCGCTGAGACGGTCACAAGCTGTGCGGGAATTCATCCTTCAGGTATTCAGATATAAAAATCACTCTCGATCAACACGTAAAACACATTTACCACGATAATTAAACTAAAAAATACGCAATTTTTTTTATTTTTTCTCAAAAAAAAAATGAATGAAATGTCAAACTCTCATAGACAAGCTCATGACGAAGCATTGAAACATATGCTTCATGCATTGAAATGAACAAAATGGCGAATGGCGGCCAATTTTTTTGAATTTTTACAAAACTTTATTGCCTTTTTTCGTTGTGACCCCAGTGGAAAATGGTGAATATTTTTGGCGATTCTTTATCCTTTTTTGATTCCCTACAAGACTGGGTGGGTTAAAATTGTTTTCTGCGTTTCCTTCAATTAGGTACTTCGCCCTTGTATTGTGCATGACATCCTTTCCTCGTTCAAAATTTATCACACTTCTAAAGAGAGAAAGAAAAAAACTCAATTCTGGTGCTTGTGAAACCTTCAAAATTAATTATAGAATATTTAATACATTAAAATCTATATTGAGAATGCATTTCCGCTCTCTACTACAGAAAATCCTTCATTTTTGTGAGCACTTTAAAATCAATTGCAACTGAGAGAGGTTTTATGCGTTTTAAAAAAAAATTCTCCATTAAATCTTTCAAAGCGTTGGGTTATGTAGGTAATAAATAAAAGTTCTAAATGTTTCTCTCGGCGCGTTTACACTTTTGGAATGTTTTTTTTTCTCCGCGAACACACGCGCGTACTTGGGTTTCAATGAAATACGTGACACAGGCATGAAATACAATGCTCAGCGATGTAAACAAATTTAGATGGTTAATCTAGCACAAATATTTCGACAAATTATCACACAATTCGAAATGGTTTGAGTATGGCCAATAAAAAGATTTTATACTACTCAATATACGTACGCATGTTGTTGCATAAAACGATGAAATTTCTGCTATAAATAACTAACTTAACAATATATAATAACTTTTTTTTATAACTTCAATTTTTATGGAAATTTCTGTTAAAGACTGTTGCACTTTATTTTGCAATTTACATTGTTTTAATGGTGTCTAAGGCACTAACTATAGATTATGATGAAGACTGAGTCCTGAATTCCCTTTTAAGTCAAGAATAAGTTTTCTTTTTTTAATCAGGCTCAAGTTTTTTTTTAACCAGGCTATGGTTTTTTTTAGTCTAGGTATAAGTCTTTTAAGCTAGGCTGCACAGTTTTCCTAAACTAAGCTTATTTTTTTAACCTAAGCCGTTCTAAGTCTAACTCATTTAGTCTAGGTTTAAGTTTTTTTTTTAGAATTAGGTTATACTTTTAAATTTTTTTTTTATGGTAGGTCAAATTTTTTTCAAACCAAATTTAAGTTTTCTTTTCTTTTTAACTAGGCTGAAGTCTTTTTGCCTAGGTTTAAGTTTTCGTAAAACAACTTTATTCTTTAAACGAGGTCTCAGTTTTTTAGATTAGTCTTTTGTGTCCTTTTAATGTAGGCTTTTGGTCGGGCTTAATTTATTTTTGGTCATTTAAATTTATAAAAAAAATCATCCGAATATGCATTGAACTCGGATTCAGCATATCCTAACCTTGAGATCTTTAATGCCTGACTTTGAAAAACTTAGACCCTACTTAATGGAAAAATTAAATTTTACTTTAAAAAACTTAAACGTGAGTTTAAAAAAATGGAATAAGCTGAATTTAGTAATGATCTCAAGTGCTTTTAAAGCTAAGAAGTTACCAAGTTAGAATAAAAGAAAGTCTAAGGGCTGCATCTACAATCATTCGGCTATCGAACCTCTATTACTTATTACCTTATAATAACATACTAATTTTCTCATTCTATGCCAATTTATGCTTATCAAAACTCCTACACAAGAACTAGGTTAGAATTTTAATAGGAAAAATTCGTAATTTATACTCAAAATAGTAGCACAGAGATGCACTTCCTCACAGCCGCAATTAATGCGTTGAGACAATTTGAATTTTATGCAAAATACTGCTGCTCTATATCTTCGTGATTATAATTACTGCTGACTTGTTTTCCTCACTTGCATTCTGTGAAAAATTACGCTGATGCTGAGCTTGGCGGCTGCTTATCAAATTGAATTTAAACAAAAATCTATACAACCATCAAAGTCTGTGAAATGCAAATTCTTTCCACGAGAACATTACAATTCTTTCGGGGAGGAAGACCTGCCAAGTCATTCTACGCGGAATTGACGAGCAGTCAGAACTTTATGCAAATTTCATTGAGATGAAAAAAATCTTTATCTAATAAATATTTATCATTGATTGCTCTTCAATCTACCCTTAGAACTGTGTGTGGGTGGTTGGGGGTAGTTTTAACCCCCTTTATATTGTGAAAGTATATGGAAATATGCGATGTTGAAGCATAGAGAGGAAAAACAGCGTGGAATAACAAATTCATGATACACGGCGCCTTAACTATCTGTTGCAAGTTAAACGAAAAAAAACAGGGAGCCCTTGGGAGGTAGTTGTGTGTGGGTGGAGTGATGAGGAAGTAAACTACTACAAAATACATCGATTGTGAATTTTCTATATAGAACATTTTCACCTTCAATGCCTTAAATAAACACTTGAGAGTAAATTTGCATGCCCCAACCAACAATTCAGAGGGAACAAGAGAGATAAGAATTTGACCTTTTTTTTTTCTTCTATAAAATACAAAAGCTCTTTTTCTCACACAACAAACTGCTGAAAATATATAACTTTATCTTTAATCTCGCCCCCTCACCTCTTAGGCGCTCTATTTCTGTTCATTTCCTTTGGTCAGTTCTTACTTTGGGGGGTCATTTGGCACACTTCACGTGGACTACTCTCGCACATGGAAAGGAGGCGGGAGCGGAGGGCTCCGGAGGTGGTACGGGAAATGAAATAAAAGGGATATATGTGTAAATTTTATGGCATCACACAATTTTCATTTTGGCCTTCGGGGCGCACGATGGGGCGCGCAGAGGAGCTTTCAAATAAAACAAAAAAAAAAGAAAGCAACAACGACGACTTCCAGCACGCGACGGGATCCAGGAAAAGCCTGTGGGGCTTTTCTGGGACTACCACGTCAAAGAACAAAAATTACACGCTTAAGATTTTCCCCAACACGGAAGCCAGCAAAAGTGGGAGGGAATATGGCCACAAATCGATGAGCGATGGGGAGTTGCATGTTCCAATGCAAATTGCCTTCGTCCATGGAAAATTGCTTTCTATAAATAAATTTTTTGGTGTCTCCCTTCTGGTTAAATTTGGCGAGTAGTTCGCGCGCGAGATGTTTGTTATGACTGCGGGGAATAGGACAAAAAAAATCACACACAGAGTTTTTTATTGATAATGAAGAAAACTCCCCCCGAAAAAAAACATAACTCAGACATTGATAAAGCTTTGAGTATTTTTATTTAGAAAAAAAAAACATTTATATTTGGCAATGACATTGGGTTTAGTTTCTTATCATTTTTTGAATTTACAAATAAATTATTAATTTTAGATTGTCTGTGAGGACCTTTATAAAGGATATACGATGCATTTTTTGCTCTTTTCTTGATTATTTGAAGAATTTAATTAAAAGAAAAATTGCTTACTGAAAAATGCTTTGAAGCATCTTTCATAGAAAGGAGTTTAGTCACAATTGTGATTTGAAGATTAAATGGTATCCTCATTTTTACAAAAAAAAACTGAACCGTGTAAAAATATGAAAAAAAGAAAGCAGATTTTTCATTTTTTTTCATTGAATTACCTGGGAAAACTCTGTACAAATATGCAAGAAATAAAACGCAAAAGCCACGCCCCTAACTTATCTCAGTCAGACTTTTCCTCTAAAGGCCATTAAGCATATGCGTCAGTGCTTATGGATGCTTATGCATTCAAAGATCTTATTCATGGTTTTTCATTCTCTAGGATCTGATGGGATAAATTCGCGAAAACAATGCATCCTTTATCTCACTCCTCATATGCATAAAACATATACTACAAAGCTGCATTTTTTGTTTTTGTTTCTTTATAATATATCAAATATCATCGATAGACGCAATGAAGCTTAAAACTTATTCTGCTTAAAAACAGTAATCATGTGCTTATGAGCTCAACTTGTTGTTTTTTAATAAAAAATATATTTTTTAATAAAAAAATATAACATTCATGGAAACATGAAGCATATGTTTCATGCATTTAAAAAATGTCATAATTAGAGCGTATATTGTTTGTGATTTTATACAAATCTTCAACCTTTTTTTCCAACTTATTCATGTTGAAAAATTCTTCTTAATGTTCTTTTAAAATATATGCTTCCTACATAATTTAAAATAACGAGAAACGAATAAAAACAATAAAAATGAATAGTCTCCTTTATTCAACAAATTGAAACCTCATTTTCCTTCTCAATCAACTTTTTCCAATTTAGGTTAAATTACAAAAAAAATGATCAGAAATCAAAATAAAATTCATTTGGGAGCATTTAGAAAATATTCTATTAAAGAAACTTTTTTCAGAAATGTCCCAAATTGGATGAAGAAGAAAGAATAACCGTATTATTGTGCATAAAATTCTTCTTAAGCTCTTTGTCTTGAATCTTTTGCCAAGATGACTCATCTCCGTGTAATATATGAGATGTCGATGGCACATAAGAATTTTGGCTGCTTCTATATAAAATAATTTTTCTGGAGATTGGAATGTGTGTGGATTATTTTTGGAGACTGACAGACAAACCTATCTCTCTTTGAGGAAATAATGTAGGCTACGAGGAGAAAGTCGAGCCGAGCAGCCAGTTGATAAGATTTTAAAGAAGTAAAAATACTCAGAAAATCATAATTTATTTTTTATTAATTTTTTATTAAATTAATGAAATTACATTAATTAAGAGAATAATAATGAAGGATTATTCCCTTTTTAGATTTCCATAAAATAAATTTTATAATTTTCAAATAAAAAAAAATCAGCGATAGGTTCCGTAAAGTCTGGAAACTTTACTCACCAATTAGCGCTTAATCTTTTGGCTATTAGTCAGAAACTTTAGGAGCTTAATTTTATTAAATGTTTTACACAAAAAGAATCTTTTCTTTTTTAAATTTCGTAGCTCCTTTGCCAAATTGAAGCTTTAGCTAATAAATAGATAATTTATTAAGGAAAATTCTAAGCTTAGAAAATTGATAAAATTTTAGCTCTCTCTCTCTCTCTAGCTATTAGAATCGCTAGAATACCTGACAAATTGCCTAAAAATTAAACCTTAATTTGTTTATTAATTCATTTAAAAAGAAATTATATTTTTAATACAAAAAAAATCCCATAATTATGGCCTTAGAAAAGCCATCAGCAGTTCCTTAGGGAGCCTTGAAAATATTTTAAGGATAGAATCAAGAAGGAAGTTTCAGCAAATTGCTTATGTTTTGGCCAAGAAGTTTATCATCCTCTGGAGATTTTAATGATTGATCATCTTAATATTCTTATTCGTTAAAAATTTCCTTTTCTCTGTACAAATTAAATGCCTCTCTGGTCCAAGAAGGAATTACTTTAGCTATATTTTAGAGCCTTTTAAATTCCTTTAAAAATTTTCTGATCCTTAAAGTTGGATTCCTGAATCCCCTAATCCTTAGAAAATCCCAAATTAATCACCGGAAGAAGACAAACAGACTGACTGAGCATCGGAACGTCCAAACTTTATCGTTATTCAATTTTCAATAGGCCAGAAAGGAAGGAATCTTCAATTTAGGGTATCAGAAGCATTTTTAGGACAATTCTTCATCCAAATGCATCCGGAAGATTAAAATTTTTATAGCCACAGAGCACAGCAAGGATATCAAGGCTACTGCACTCACTGCACTGACAGGAAGCCCACAAGATACATTTTTCTCATGAACTCAGTGTTAAGCAAAAAACCCACAGAGATGCAGTAAAAAGCGAGAGAAAATCTTACCTCAGCTATTAGTGGGAGTCTCAAGGAATTCCAACACCTTTTGGCAGTGAATCATGATAAACTGTCCAAATGCTTTTGCTATGGGGGATGCTCTGATGAATCCCCTCACTGCCACCGTCGTGAGATTCCTCTCGGCGGAACAGCAGCCACTTGCCAACACCACAATACAACAACGACGGATGGGGACATTTCACTTGGCGGCAGACTGTCGAGCATCCCTCGTGTGTTCAATGTGAGAGAATCTTCTCGTTGGGGAATTTCCACACGTCAACCCACCCCCCGTGGGGGGCGCCCCTTCCGCACACCCTTTGCACGGTGTCACGCCTAAACAAACTTGAGTTGCGTGGAAGGGATGCTGCTGCTGCCCTGCGGATGAGGGATGAGTATCTTTCGCCGGGATTTCTCACGCACTTTTCACAAGCACTTCATCAGCCGGCTTTTGCACTCCTTGAGATTCCACTGTTGGACTTGAGATTCACACACACTGGACGGCAACCAGCTCGCTTCCACTGCGATAACCAATATAAAAATATCTGATGGTGGAAAAATCGAGCGGAGCACATCCGTTTATTCATGCGCACCCCACCAACGTGCCACGTCTGCACCACGGAGAATTTCCGCGTCTGCTGCGGACAATTCTTTTGATATTTTCTGATCTGTTCATCATTTGTTTTTGCATTCTGTTGCCTCTTTTGCCTTGCTTGATGGAGGATTTTTCAAGAAAATCAAGAAATTAGTTAATTTTAATATTAATTTTATTTATACTTTTTAATTTAATAAAACTTACCTTCCTGAGATCTACCGAATCTATTTTTAAAGATTCTATTAACACTTGGAGGACCGAACATTTGGCACAACGCGCAGTATGAAATTGGTACTATAGATGCTAAATTCATCGAGATAAGTCTAATAGATTTTATTCTGTGCCAATTTTAAGATTCAAAATTGCGGAAGCGATCGCTCGCGCGAGTACCTGTTAGCTGTGATTTTTTTTCCTCCGAATATCAAAAATCAGACTGAGATAATTTGAAATTATTTATTCTCTAATTACGGCATTTTCCGCCAAATATATTCCCGATGATATCTCTTAAAAAAGGACAAAAAATAAAGTAATCAATAGATAAGAGTGAATAATACAAATTGCTTAAATGAGAAAGGAGAGTTAATTTATTGAAAAAAATAAAAATCCAAAACCTCGTAATAAATATTGTGTCCTGACTCGTAATGTGATTGTTTCAGAGAGCGTATTATGTAACTCTCCGAGTGCTGGGTGCCTGTATAGATCTTATGGGCCACCGAGCACTCGGAGAGTTACATAATACGGGCTCAGATATTGCATAAATTAGGAAAGATCTCGGAGCACTTAAGGTGATGTTAGCGGACGTAAAGAAGTGCGTAGAGGCAAATCGCAAAAAACTTGATTTGCAAGACCACAATATCTACGCAATCCTCGAGCTTCTTGAACCAGCCACTTAGAAATTCTTTCCAATAGATTCAATGGAAAACTTCAAAAGGATCGAGAAGGAGTGGGACGATGCCAAGCAGAGATCCTATATAGTAATAATTTCTTTTTAAATTATGATCATGATTTTCTTTTTAACACTTGGGGGACCCAATATTTGGCACAACGCGGAGGATCAAATTGGTACAAAGTTCCAGATGATAAAATATGCTCAATATTTAATTATTAATCAGTTTATTAAACAAGGATCAAAAGTTTCACTAATTCTTAATCTTCTTCAAGCATTCCTGCGCCTAATTACTTAATATTTAATTGAGAAAATCATCACTAAAAAAAATTGCGTAAAATCGATACAAAATTGCCAATTTAAACGACTTTTTAGCTGTAGTTTTGCATAGGGGAGACCGGGGTTAAAAAAGTCACTTAAGGGTTTAGAAAAAGCTCAAAATATCATATTTCCCAAATAAATAAAGCAAAATATCTAGCACATCTCTTTAGGAAATTTACTGCCCTACAACTCTTTCTCAGATCATTTTGTTCTATCTAGCTAGGAAATATGATATTTTAGGCTTTTTCTACACCCTTAAGTGACTTTATTAGCCCCGGTCTCCCCTACATAATTTAATATTGCGCCTGAATCATCAAAAACTTTAATTCTTCAAGTAAGTTTTTAGATACTTCCGGCAATAAAATTAGTCCACATTAATGATTTTCACCGGAAAATATGGGGAAACATAACCTCAAAACAATGGCTAAAATGTATGGGATTTTGACTGGTATTGAGTACAAATTTGATCCTCCGCGTTGGATTTCTGACTTTGACCTCAATTACCTTCCAAAGAAAAGACTTTTCTCGAGAATTTCTTTCTGCTATCTGAAAGTAATTAAAATTCCATACACATAGATGCTAAATTCTTCTAGATAAGTCCAATAGATTTTATTCTGTGTCGATTTTAAGGATTTTAAGGTACAAATTGGTAGCAAGTACCAGTAAAGTCCTCCAGGCGTTAATTCCATTATGCCTCCCATATGAACATCTCCGCGGATTTTCCTAGGAAATCACATTGGAGTTTACCCCTCTGCATGACACCCTGTGCGAAATTTAATTTTTTTTATCACTGCGGAAAAAATCCACATCTTGGAGACATTAGTTGAAGGGTGAATTTTGCTTGTCAAAAAGTTGGAGCTTTTTTTGCTTTTTTGCTGCAAATTTTGCAAAATATTTTCCTCTCTGTGTGCTTCTGCGTGGTTGATTTCCAGCAAATTCCTCACCACAAATCCTCAAGTCGGGATCATCAGGATTGAATTGCGGGCAGTTGTTGTTGGAGAGGCCGTGAATGCAGTCACAATGACGCGAAACTACGCAAAACAGTGCAGAATTTGCCTAGCTGAGGGCTCCCGTGATCTCTTTGCTTCTGCCTCCACATCTCCGGGAATTGGACGGTGCGACATCTCCGTGTCATCCGTATCACGCCTCCTGGAGAAGTTTCGCTTTGTCACGATGATTCAGGTGAGCCCTTGGAATGCATGTGAAGGTCGCTTTGTTCGCATCCCACACTTTCCCGCCAAATTCCTCCGTTTGCAGATTTCCGAGAACGACAACCTGCCCACCCTGATCTGTGACTCCTGCATCGTGGAACTCAATGTGGCGTACAACTTCAAGCGACAAGCCATCGATACGAGTATCTACCTGCAGCGGCACATGATTGAGATTGGGAGAGCCACTGAGGATATGATTGACATGAGCTCATCCCGTGTGTATCAGCCTGCTGTTGCTGCCACGTCCAAGGAGGAATCGCTGGAGGTGAAGGAGGAATTGCTGGAACCTCAAGATCCCATCCCAATCAGCTCAACTGGAGCACAGCAGCCCACAAATTCCGGCAGTCCAACCACATCTGTTGCTTCCGGAAGCTCAAGATCCATGGTGCTCGTCAATACTAACAGCTTCTCCACAATTGGGGCGGATTCCACCTCAGACAAAGATTTTGTGGAATCATACTTACCGCCCAAGAAACGTGGCCGGGAATTCCAGGTTGGATCCCCTCGGGAAAAAATCCCTTTTCTCTTCTTCTTAAAAAAAATCTTTCCTTCAGGTGCAACTCCTCACGCCCACCCCCTCTCCGCATGACATTGAAATTCCAGAGAAGAAGCCCATGGAGAAAGCCCCAACGGATCAGAACAAAAGTAATCGAACACAGCCACAGAGTAGCCCCAAACAGATCACCCTGAGACCCAGAACGTCACAGAATTACGCAGAAAAGGCACGAAAGTACCAGAAGAGATCCCCACCGGGGACAACGACGCGCAGCACGAGAAAGGTCCCGGGATCGTCAGTTGAGAAACCAACACGGCATCGACGTTTCAAGACGTCATCCCTGACAGCCCCGGCTGGACAATCGATAAATCCCGTTGCGATGGTGAAGACAATGCTGCGGAGCCGGACAAAGCGTCTAACCATTTCCTAGAGGTCCCTGCGTTGTTGCACATTCTGCTAATGTGTGTGTTCCCTCGTTGCTCCCCACCCCCAACGCAAGTACAACACCCTCCCCCCTTGAGCCATCCTGAGGCCTCCCACCCCTATGAGAGCGAGCTCCCTCTGTGAGATTTAGAAAAAAGGGATCCATTCCCATGAAGAGATTTAGCTAAGAGAATGATCCTCCGGAAGCTCCAAAGCGAGGATTTTTCCGGAGGGATCTTTTAATTGTAGTTTAAGAAGCATGCAATCCTGATTTGAGATTTTTTTTGGGAATAAAAACTAAATTATTTTGATAGTAATACAGGGAGGTTCCACAAAATAGCAGCAAAGCTTTAGGAAACAAAATTAAAATTAAAAAAAAAAATAATGCATTAAATTGCATTTTACGTCGTTTTATTTAATTTTTTTGAAAGACTTTTTAATAATTTTTGATTTGGAAAGAAAAGAAAAAATGTAAAAGTGCATATGGCGCGGTCTGTGTGTTCCTTATAACGAACAAAAAACGTTCGTAAACTGAACTGAAATCTCTATACATGATTTTGGATTAATTTTGATCAGTCAGAAAATATCTAACGGAAGAGATTCGATAATCAGAAAAAGGGTTGAGAAATAATTTCTCGTTTTGTAAGTTCTGTAGGCCTGATGAAGGTGTTAAAACTGTTAAAAATACTGTAACTTCATTAAAAGAAAACAAGTAGAATAACTTAACCTAAAACTTTATTTTTGGGTTTATTTACAAGCTTAGAACGCTTAGAACACACCGCGAAGTATTTTGAATGATATCTTTGTGAAAAAATATATATTTTTTATCTGACATGTTTCCTCGCATTAAAATAACCTCACTTTTAATTTTCGTCACCAAAAAATGTAAAAAACGCAACGTTGTTAGTTCTTTTCTGAGCTAATATGGGCGACAACAGCGACAAATTGAAGATAAAAATTTAGGTTAGGTCAATAAGTTAATTTTAAATTTCTAAGATGGCTGATACAAAAATATTTCAATAAAACTTAGCCCCTTTCTCTTTTTACTGCTTTAAATCTCCATCAGGACCAGAAAATGATTGAAAATGTAAAATAAACTCATAAAATATTTAATGAACATAGAATTTTAGAAGGATAAGAAGTAAAGCATAGAAAGTTGGTTTGGAGCTTGAGATTGTCAACTGAAAAGTTAATTTTTCTCTAAATTTAAGCGTTTCTCGCTTTTTAGAGTTTTCTTGTAGATTAGAAGATTTTTTATGACTGTTTTACGGATTTTCCTTGATATTTTATTGAAATTTTGGAAGAAATTCAATTTTTGTGAAGTTTTAGAGCTTTATTTTTGGAATAAAAACAAAATGGCGGTTAGAATTTTTTGAGATTTTCAACAGAAAAATGTTATCAAATTCAGTGCTATTGCTGAGTTTTGTTTTCTAATGATTAAAAAATAAATAACTATTTAAAATTATAAAGTAAGATTGAAACGATTAAAAGCATTGAGAGTAATAATGGTGTAATAAATTAAAAACAATACGTATTTTAAGGTTATTTATTTTACGTCTGGCAATCTTTCACCTTGATATTTTCATGGGAATGGAATCCTTTGTCAATTTATTTCTTTAATTTAATTTGAATTATTATCATAATCAATATTGTTAGAATGGATAGAAAACTCTGTAAATTTCCCAGAACGTAACAAAACATTAAAAAAAAAATAATGCTCCTAATGCACAATTGTAAGAAAAGAAAGAAAATAATGTTAATAAAATAGTAAAATGAGAATAATCATGAAGAATTTTTATTAAGATCATCTTTTTGAGGTTCTTTGATAAGAATTAATCAAGATTCTTTCTCATTTTCTTGAATTTACTCACTGATTCCCGGAAGAAACGTTTTAACCTTAAAAACTCATGAATGTAAAAAAAAAACTGGTGTGTAAAAAATGATCAAAACCTATAAAGGATAACAAAAATAAAGCATAAAACATAGTTTCCCACAAAATAGAGCATTATGCAGTAATTGTAAGTCAGAAAAATTAATAAATCATGCATTATTTTATGAAAAATTTATCATTTTTCACGGAAAATTGATTAAATCGGTTCTCTTTCATAGCTTTCACCAGCTTCGGAGAATTGTGCGATTTTTCCACGGACTCCCTCATGGAGAAATTCCAATGAAGAAAATTTTTCTTTTAGCCGAAGGTTGCCGAATAGCGGATTCTTTCTTTCGGTTTGAGAAACGTGGTGAGTGAAAATATGCATTTCTTTTCTTTATGTTTTCTTCGTGAAAATCCCTGAAAATCCTTCTGAAAAGTGTGAAAATCTCTCAAGGAGGAGTTAAAGTTCCCCCCAAGTGTGGAGGATTAGCTGGGAGATGGGATTTTCAGGGAGAAATTGAAGATGTGAAAATATAACCTCAAATTGTTTTGACATCTTGACTGAGATTTTGTCTGTTTTTTTGGCTTCTTGCAGTGAGTACCCAGAGAAAATGGGACGTGTAATTCGTGCACAACGTAAAGGAGCGGGATCTGTGTTTATTGCACACACCGCAAAGCGAAAGGGGCCCGCTAAGTTCCGTCAGTTGGACTTCTCGGAGCGACATGGCTACCTCAAGGGAGTCGTGAAGGTGAGTTTCTTCTCGTGGCTTTTTGAGGGGATTTCTTTGCATGTTTTTGACGGGGAATTGTCTTGATTTTTTTAGGATATTGTCCACGATCCTGGTCGTGGTGCCCCATTGGCCATCGTGCACTTCCGCGATCCCTATCGCTACAAGATCAGGAAGGAGCTCTTCATCGCCGCCGAGGGTATGTACACCGGACAGTTCGTGTACTGCGGCCGCAAGGCTAATTTGCAGATTGGAAACGTGATGCCCGTGGGTCAGATGCCCGAAGGTACCATTGTGTGCAATCTGGAGGAGAAGACCGGCGATCGTGGCCGTCTGGCACGCACGTCCGGAAACTACGCCACCGTGATTGCCCACAATCCGGACACGAAGAAGACCCGTGTGAAGCTCCCAAGTGGCACCAAGAAGGTCCTCTCGTCCGCCAATCGCGCCATGGTGGGTGTTGTGGCAGGTGGCGGAAGGATCGACAAGCCCATCCTCAAGGCTGGCCGTGCGTACCACAAGTACAAGGTGAAGAGGAACTCCTGGCCCAAGGTTCGTGGTGTTGCCATGAATCCCGTTGAGCATCCCCACGGTGGTGGTAATCATCAGCACATCGGTAAGGCGTCCACCGTCAAGCGAGGCACCTCCGCTGGTCGCAAGGTCGGTCTCATCGCTGCCCGGCGTACCGGAAGAATTCGCGGTGGTAAGGGAGATGAGAAGAAGGACACCGGCAAGTAAATGCATCTTCTTCGTCAATAAAATTCCCTACGAAAATTTTAACCCTTTGTCTTTTCTTTCTCCCTCTGCCCCTATACCCTGAAAAAAAATCTCCCGGAAAAAACCTCAAATTCACATTGATTAATCTTTTATTTTATATCAGCATTTTCTCTGCATTCTCTTGATATTCGTTACAAAGATTTTTCTTTTTCTTTTATCTTAAAGAAGATTTTCTTTGAGGTGAAAAGGAAAGTTTTGGGCGCTAATTTCTAAGGATTTTTTTTTGCTACTTTGTCACAAAATTGACTCAAGACATGGAATTTATTTCTTTTCTAATAACATCCTACAACAGACCAGAGAGGAATGAGATAGACACAGAGGAAGAGCCCAAAGGGGCTGATTTAAAACGGGATTAAATGGTAAATGTTGGTTTTTAGGATGTCTAAATAAAGCATTTTGTCGCTATATAAAAATATATACACATGCCTTGATTTTTTTTAAAGTTCTTTTTGTCTGTATTTTACCGTGTGGAAGAGCTCGAAATAATTTTATTTAAGAAGTTATTAAAGGTAGATAAATTGAAGGTAAAAGTTGAAAGGAATTCTTTGGAATTTAATATTTTTCAGAGTCCTGCACCTATGCGGCTATTTCTTATTTATTTAGCTTTCTTTTGAATTGTTTTATAGGCAGAAAATTAAGAGAAATTATCGATTAAAGTAATATTTTAACTCATTTTTTTTAATAAAATAACCATTATTGATATTATTATAGCGTTGGCAGACGCGAGAATGAAATTAGATTTAGAGACTTAATCTCATTCTCAGCATTAAGATTTAAATTTTGAATCTTGAACAAAAAAAAACTTCTAGGCAGTTTCTGGATTAAAGAAATCAATCCAGTTTGATGTTCTTTTCAGTTCTTTTTTTTTAAACTAACAAATTTATTATAAAATGTCTCAATCTAGTTTAATTAATTTGAGAAAATTCTTTCAGATAAATTAAAAATCAATATAAATTCTCATAAAGCTTTAGAAGAAGCATCATGCAGAAGCTTCAGATAAGTTAGTTAGGCTTTCTTTTTTTATTTTTTGCTCTTAATCTTATCCAGAGTCTTGAGTCTTGGCTTTTTTTTTTGAGTTAAATCGCTTAAATTATTGGCTTGTCCAATATTTTGTAAGCCTAAAATCCATAAGAATAAAAAGAAAATGATAAATTGTCCGGAACCTTCTGAGACAATCGAATAAGTTTAACTATCTTATCTTGATAAAATCTTAAGATATCCTTATTCATTCATTAAAATCTGAGTCTATCCACTAGTTAAAGACTCAATTTGAGATCTAATATTCTTATATCCGCCAAATAAAAGCCCAAGACTTGGAATCTGGGATGATTTTGAATTAATAAGTTCTTAAACTGAAGACTTTAAAATCAAAATCGATTTAGCTAAAACAGAATTCGTATAAGGGGCTAAATCGGTTTTGATTTTAGTAAGAAGGGGCCATTTGTGCTTTATTATAAGAGGGCTATTTTTTAAGGATGAAGTTTTGTTAAATACTCAAGGATTTACGATCTCTTTTGAAATTCAATGAAAACGTAAAAATTTAAAATTTTATTAAAAAAAAAAAGTTTATTTTATGTCTAAATTCGAAAAAAAAATCAATTTTGAGACAAAAGGTCTTATTCAGCGACCAATAAACCCTTGAAATCCTAAAATTTCAGTACCTACAAAATTCAAAGATTTCAAGGACTTTTTAGTCTCTGAATAAGGCCAAAAATAAACTTTTTTGAATTATTTTTACGTTTCCATAAAATTCAGAAAAGGTCGTAAATCTTCGAGGATTTAACAAAGGCTGATCCTTTAAAATAGCCCTCTTGTAATTCATCACGAAGGCCCCCCCCCCCCCTATTACTGATATTTTCTTGAACAGAACTGATTAATTTTTTATTTGAGCGAATAGTTAGAATGCTTTTAAACTTTGACTTACCACAAAGACCGAATTCAGCAGTTTTTCTTTTTTTTTTTTTTTTTTTTTAGTAAAATCTATCGCTCTCATCTCTTTTTTAATTAAATTAGTATCAAAATCAAACCGTTTTTTTTTTGTAAATTCTTTCCTAGTACTTTTAACAATTTCTTTTACTCTTAATGCATTTTTCTGAATATTTTAATTAAGCTAAATTAAGAAATGTTTTGAAGGCAATATCTCGGGAACGGTTTAAGTTGTACATTAATTTTATAAATCTTTCATCCTCTACGCGGAACATGAATATTTTATTTTAAAAATTTTTGTAACTTTTGAAATTTATATATTTTCTTATACATAGTTTCAAAACTAATCAATAATTTATACAAATCACTAAAAAATCATTAATAATTTTTAGAGGAATACGTGTCAAACAGAAGTCTGAATCATAATCCTCCCCCCTTTCCGCGTCTGCCGCCTTAAGCGCCCAGATTCTACCAACGGGGAGGTGCGGACGAGGAGTTGGATAGGAGAGGCTATTTGAGACGCATCCTATCCCTTTGAGAATCCAAAAAAATCTGAAAAGATAGAAATATTATTCTGAATAGACATTATTAAATTAATTTATATTTACCTGTTATGTTGGTTCACCTCTGTATGCTCGAACCCCCCCCCCCACATGCTCTCTAATTCTACTTGATAGATAGTTTTTCTTAATAATTTTTGGAGTATTCTCCTTAGCTTTATAATTTAAAATTAAAAGTGTCATTTTACTACATTGTAGGAAAAGGTAAAATTTCCCCTTCAACTAGTATTTGTTTTAGATGATTTCTCATGCGCATAATGTCATATTTTTGTTCACATGGATTTATTCCTAAAATATAACTAACTGCATTAGCAATAGCGAAAATTCCGCACATTATATTATCTGGCTGTCTCATTACAGAATGAAATGTAAGAAAATTTCTCAATGGTTTCAAATGTGGGTGCAATGCGCTTAGAAGTCTTTCTGCTTCTCTATTTAGAATTTCACCATTCATGGAATCATAATAATTAATTCTATTGTTACCGTTATAAATCGCGAGTGTCCAATGCCCAATAAAATTTGCATGTCGATCATAACTAATTATAAACTGTAGATGTTTTTCGTTTGGTTGAATTACTGGACATTTATCATTACCTTCATGATCATCGATAAATCCATACGTTGGATTAATTTTTCTGTAATCGGGATAATTTGCATGTAGAATATCCATAAAGCGATATATATGTTGCAATTCTACAAATTGATTTTGAAAACTTATATCTTCCACTTCCCACAAGTATCTGCCATTTTCATGTAAAATATTAGCTGGCCAATTTTGGTTTTCTACGTTATTAGTCACGTTACTATTTTCTGTATTCATGGGATTAGATTCAATTTCTTGAGAGAAAGTCTTATTTTTTACAGAATTTTTATCATCTGATGTATTTGTTAATGGCAAAATTTGGGTGATATTCGAAGGTTGCTTTTCTGGAACATTATCTGTTTTATCGGGTGATATATTTTCTTCTATTATTCCTACTGTACAATAAACAGGACGATGGTCAGAAAAATAACTATCATATATACCTGCGGTGAAATTATTTGACAAAATATTTGAAAAAACTATATCTATTTGACTATCATATTTCGTTGTGGATTGATCAGCATCCAGATTATTTTGCAAGCCGTACTGGTTAATGTATTTTAAAAATTTCTCATCTGTTTTATGCGAAGAGACATTAAAATTAAAGTCTCCAATAACAATAATTTGACTATATTTAGGTATTTTAGAAGAAACATTTTCAAATGATGCTTTAAATACATCAAAAGGAACTTTTGGAGATTTATATCCAGTAATAATATAAAAATTATTGTGATAGTTTTGATATTCTATAACAAAAAGACTTAAAGTAAACTTTTTCGTGAGATCAGTTTTGATATCTTCCGTTAGTATTTTAAACAAAGCGTTGTCTTCATCTTTCACGTAACAAAGGAGGCCTCCAATGTTTCTTATTGCATTATCTTGTCTATAAAGAACTTTATAATTTTTAAAACAGGGAACAGAAAAATTCTTAGTTGTTTTTGTTTCTGACAAAATTACAATGTTAAAGTATTTATACCATGAATCACAATCAATGTCTTTGAAATGCTTGTGCAATGAAATAATATTGTGATAACAAATCTTTACTTTATTTTTCTCAGGATTACGAATATCTTTGAATTGATCTTCAATAAATCTTTCATTTCTAAGTACTTTAATCACTTCCTGTGCTTGTTTTGCCGAATTTGAAAAATTAGGTTGAAAAAATTCACCAATTATATGCAATCCATTGAGTGATTCTACTCTGCTAAGTCCTACATAAACCATATCTATAGTTAGGCCCTCTCTTTTAGTATAATCAATACAAATAGATTTGTATGTTTGACCTTGACTTTTGTGAATAGTTAGAGCTTCAGCTGGAATTAGCGGAAATTGTTTTCTGGCGACTGTAGAAGAGTTTTTGTTACTCAAATAGAAAGTAGCTGTATCTTTTTCAAGTGGAATCAAATTAGGTTGCAAATTATTTTCTTTTATATAATTTTTAAAACGTTGTTCCTTGGCACGAGTTTTTCCAACTCTCTCCGCGAAGAATTCTAGCCAAACAATTGACACATTATTCGAGGAATCAAATGTTAGATGACGCAATACACCGGTTGCACCATTTACTAGACCGTCTTCAACATCCAAATTACTTATTATCATGTATTTTATACCCAATTTCAATTTCAATTCATATACTAGTCCTCCTGTATCTGTTGGGGGTCTATTTTGAATATGTATAAGATTTTCTTTTTCCCGTTTAGAACTTGTAGCTTTGTTCTCTACTATTTTATCCTTTGCAGTTGATACATACAATTCTCCTGGAAAACCGGCAATTTTACGTTCATTAAACGCATCTACATTTACACGTTTGTAAAACAATCTAATTGCTTCATCAGGGACTTCACTAGGGTCTTTAACAGTTCTAGATTTAATCAATGCTATATCTTCCTGTGTCATACGCCCAGCGGCCAAATTATTCAAAGCTATTGTAAATTCCAAATCGTCTTTCTGACGCATTATTTCAGTCAATTCAAAGTATTTGAATTCGTCCCATAGAGGGTTTGAATTAAAAATATTAGCATTACTTTTAGTTGGTGGCTTATATATGGGCACATCTTTCACTGGGTTTAGTTGATTTAGATCACCTACTATTATGACAGATTTTCCTCCAAAACTTTTATTGACTCCAAAAATTTGTCTCGAACGCATATCCATTTTTAGAAATGTATTAGATCCGACCATAGAAACTTCATCTACTATAATTAGTTTAACATCACGAAGTTTACAACGAATAGTATTTGCAACATCATCACTCAAACCAGTATTTGACTGATTTTGTGTAACTTGAAGAGCAAAGGCTCTATGAATAGTTGTACCATTTATCAAAAATGCCGCCATACCGCTTGGTGCACAAACCAAAACCTTCATACTTTCTGGATTACCGTTTGGCATATTATCATAGTGCGATGTAATCAACTGATACAAACAATTGATTACACGTGTTTTGCCTACGCCCGCAGAGCCGGATAGAAATATTCGAATTGGCAAATTATTTGACGTGAAACATTTATATATATGCATTACAATCTGTCTTTGTTTTTCATTAAGTGACTGCAATTTTTCGAACAAACTATCTTTAGATATTCTTACCGGGTTAACTAGTTTATATGATTTATCTTTGGGATTATCAGTTTTTTGATCGCGGGGTAGTACATCAATTTCTTGAGATTTATGTATTGGACGATTTCTATCGGGATCATCATCAATGTCAGTGTCATCGTCATTATCTCGATTATTAATTGCGTCTGATAGCGCATTTTCCGATACAGGAGAAAATTTAGCCCGTACTTTTTTAATAGCATCTAGATTTGCAAAATATTTTGCTTGGTGATCGCATTCCTCAATTTCGGTTTTTTCATTACGGAATGGTAAATACAACAAAATTTGCTCACGGTAATAATTATCCCCATCTTTCTCTAGATATCCTCTGTATCTAACAATTTTGGAATATTTTCTTTCTTTTGCTTCTATTTCGTCAACATTTCCGTCATCCGTATTACTTCTGCGTACTTCTGTATAGTCTGCTGCATATTCAATCAAACTAACGTTATCCAAACCTTTTCGTTTCTCATATTTATGTACAATGTCTTGTGCAAATATGTCAGTAGAATCTTCTGGAAGGTTAAGCAAATCTTTTTTTGGTTTCAATATTCTAGTTCGTTCATTAATTGGTCTAGTATTAATATAAATTGACCCTCTACTTGATTTAGTTATGGGAATCGATAGACAATAATAAGCTGCTTCCTGTGCGGACACCAATTTATTATTTAGGAATCCATTTCCATATTTACGCAATCTCTCTTCCAAAGTATAGTTTTTATGAACCTTAATTTCCGTACTTATATCTTTCAAAATTTTTGTGACTCCAGAGTCAGATTTTGTTACGTAATCTGCAACATATTTTACTAGAGCGTTTACCTCCAAGACTGGTTGTATATCCATATTAGATTCAGTGTAATTCAAAATATCACTATTATATGCATTTATGTTTACTTCTAAACTACTACGTTTAAGAAACAGGCGTGGACGCTTAATGACGCTTCGAATAGCCAATATATATTGCTGTCTTGTTATGTCAAGCTTAAATAGAAAGTCTTCAAAAGAAATATCTACAAATTTGATTGAAAAATTTTTAACTTCATTGTAAATTCTTTTGTAAATTTCTTTAAGTGCATTTACATCATTTAACTCTCTTTCTTCTTTACTAAAAGGTATTAGAATTTCCGTTCTATCCATTGGAGGTATAGGGAAGTTGAACCTACACATATTTCGTTTACCTTTATAACAAGTTTCCGAATGTTTATGCATTTGCTTTTTAATCAATGGATATTTTTCAGGATCCACGTACTTACACGTCATAAATTTTTCAACGTTCCTAATATACTTATCAGTGAATTTAGTATTTTCTTCATCAAATTCTGGAAAATCTTTCAACCACACAAGTTTGTGTGAATGCACACTTCCTCTCATTTGAAATTCATATCTTTCAAAAGAGTCAATAACGTAATTATCTTCGAAAGGACCGCATTTTTGTACAATATTTTTTCCCGTTCCATAATTTTTATTGGGATCAATTTTTAGCAATGCCATAAGATTATTATCTTTTTGAGTAAAATATCTAACACACGTTACAGGATCATTACGAATAAGAAGCGTTTTTTCTGCTTTTTCAAGATTCATGCTTTCTAGCAATGAAAGGTCTCGACCTGCATTCTTAGCCAAGTTTTGTAGAAGTTCTGGACAATGCAGTTCACTAAAAGTGGTTGTTATAAAGAAATGTGGTTTCCCCAATTGTCTAATCTGGGCAAGTAGAGTATTTTGTTTATCTGCAAGGTAACCAGGAGTTAGGGAGATAGTTTTCATATACCTAAAACCATCATCGCTTTCAATGAGTTTACTCAATTTATTTTCACTAAGGACGTCGGAAGCTGTAGTTGTTTCTGTTTTCTTTGACTTTCGCAATGCCGTGTTTATTGAACTTTGAACAGATTGTAGCAATTTTTTGTTACAACTGTACAAAACTTTCGTTGGAGTGCAACATCTACGATCTCTTCTAAGCTGTTCTGATTTAACTTGTTGATAATAATAAATATTTTCGTTTTCATATTTTTCACCACAATATATTTTTGGAAAAGAAAGGAATTCCAAGTTTTTATTAGCACTAGCATATATAGGTTTTTTCCCCTGCCCGGGGGCCATAATTTGAATTTTGCTTGCTTCTGTTACATACTCATTCAAATCCATTGCCATTATATCTTCATTTGGTACACAATCTCCATAATCTATAATATCCTCTATATTTTCTTGTTTATCTGAATTATTTTTGTTTTTATCACCATATTGCAAAATTTGTGACATTTTTTGTGTAGGCTGATCATACACCGTAGGAATCATCTGAGTGGGTCTATCATAAACAGAAATTTCAGATATTTCTTCAATTTCAGTTTCTTGTTCAATTATTTGCGTTGGTTTATCATACACATTTAGAAGTACTTGCGTTGGTATTGAATATACTGTAGGAAACATAGAAATTGAACCAGAATCTAGCATATCAGCCAAATGATTTCTCATTTCTTCGACTTGATAGCAAAGATTACTTGGTTCAATATTATTGAGTAGAGCTACACTATTTGCAATAGCGTGAACACCACAAGAATAAGTATCGTTTTGCTGAAACGTATTCATATATGTTATGGCATTACTCTTCTTCATAGTTGTGGGATACATTTTTTTCAAAAAATTTATACAATCTTCATTAAGTGAATTCCAATGCAAAGAATCATAAACTTTTATAGAACCATTTTCATGTAGAGTTGTTACCCAATGACCAATTTTGGAATTTTCAGTTGGTTTCAGAAATAGAATTTGTACATTTCTCTTGTACCTTCCCTTTGAGGTTACCCATTTAAGGCCTCGTTCTTCAATCAAGTGAGTTTGGAACATAAAATTATGCGCAAAAATATGATTAATAATTTCAATAAATCTATCAGTATGAGTATTTGTAACGTAAGTTGTCGAATTACGAATATCTTGAAAATTACGATACCTGGGAAAATTGGAATCATCCAATACCTGTTCTGTCACTTCTTCATCAATTATTTCAATAATATTATTAGTTTTAGTTATTTCATTTTCTGTATTCTTCGAATCATAGTCATTTACATCAACTATAAAAGGAATCTCTTGATTCTTTTCGTTATCAATTATGAAATTGGGATCGAGACTTATACCTTCTAACTTATAGAGTGGCTTTGTTATCAAATAGTTAATTGCTTCTATAATAATCCAAGGC
>NC_074709.1:25292662-25445228 GCF_024334085.1 Lutzomyia longipalpis
AAGCTTGGTGAATTACTAATGTTTCACATACGAAAAAGCATTTTTGACAAAGCCTAATGCATTTACAAGTGTGAAAGATTAATAATTAACTCAACTTCTACCCTAATTTACCCTAAATTGGGCAGTTTTGGGTGCATTCTTCGTGTGAATTGAACTACCTTTAGTTTTTCTGGAAGTTCTTTAGAGTAACAAGATTTGAAAGAGAATGATCTTTTTCCAACGGAAGTCCAAACAAAAAAGTTTTTATTAAATTTATTATTCACAAATGCAAGAGAAAGACAAGCCGCAATTAAGTTTAGTTTGAAAGCATCAAATAAAATTTCAAAATTAAATCCTGTAAAACACTACATCCTTCATATGGAGATTCTTACGTCAGTTATCTCAAGAAACACGAACTTCATAAATCTATTTATAAAACTATAATTGCGCCGATTTTACAATCTGACGAAATGAGAAACAGGGAAAAGTAGATTCTGTCATGAAAAATCTTGCGTTTTTAGTCAGGAAAATTCGATCTTCAACCGGAAAATAATAAGCAAGAGAAAAAAAGGATATGCAAAATTCTTACAGAAATGTAAAATTGAATTATAAGATGTAAAGCTGGAATAAGGGGAGGAAAATGTGCTGTACTCCCGTTACTTTGATATAAATTAAAGAGCACAAGAGGTCTCGGCCTCTTGTGGATCACCCTTAATATTGAACACTACAATCACAAATAAAAGGATAATTTCAGCTCATCATTAAGAAAAAACATAATAAAGTTCCCTTTCGAGATTTATGGATTCTCCGAAGCCGGAAAAATCATTGAAACACAAACATCAAAGAAAAGGGTCACGGCAGTCATTGTAATGCACTGAGAACTAATTCTGTTGTCGATTTTGACCTTCTGAATTCAAATCTTCATCTGATTTTGCTCTCTAGGTTCTAGTTTCCCCATTTTTTCTTTAAATAGGAGAAACTAGAACCTAGAGAAGTAAATCTGAACGTTTATTTGGATTCAGGAGGTCAAAATCAAACAGATTCTATAAAACGGAGAATCCTAAAAGAAACAATCTTCGGAAGAAATGAGAAATTGAACAAAACACGGGATGTTACAGTCTAAGACTTTGGATTGCGAACCTGGTTTCACGACTCCTCCAAAAGGAATTGGAATAGAATCTAAATTATTTAAATTGCATCAGAACCATTTTAAAGGACGATAAAAAGAGATCGTTACAGCTGAATATTTGAGCTTGATTTAAGTGAACACTCGACTAATTTTGATAAAAATAAAAAAGAGAAACACAAAAAGAAACCCAAATTATCAAAGACTTGAATGTTTATAAAAGGGTACAACTTCAAAGTTCTAAAAATTAAATCATTCAATTTTTCATTAAAATATTTTTCTTCATCTTTTTGTTTCAAATTTTTACTCGATCTGCTGAATTTCACGAATATTTTTGATGAAATAAATCATTTATAGAATAAGGAAATTAATATGTTCGTTGTGTAGGGAATCCCATGTATTTGATTTTTTCTAAACATTCATGCATTTCTTGGCAATATTTTAAATGATTTTTAAAAAAACATTAAAAGCAAAAGGAAGCTCATTCCAGTACAGCTTTCCTCCTTCTACAACATTTTAATATTTTTTTCATTTAATCGTAAAATGCATTTTATATAAAACATTCGACACTCTATTCCACCAAAAGCAATAATTTTATTTTTTCATAAAATAAATAAAATGCAACTAAATAAAAAAATAATTTCTTGATGCTTTCTGCTTTAGAAAATTATTCCAAAACAAACTACACAGAGAGATTAGTTTTGAGAAAGCACCAAAAGTTCCATCATTCCAGTTTTTTTTTATTTTCAAAAATTAAAAAATACGTTCAGAGCAACAATTTATTTTAAAAATATTTAATTTTTTTTTTCAAAGAAAATAAATAAAATAATTCTCAAAAAAAACTAAATACGGCGAGAGAAAAAAAGAGGAGCAAAAAAATTTGAACTATTTATGAAAAAAAAAGTGAATTGTGTCGAAAAATTACATTTTGCTGCTTCTGTTTCACCTGTTGTTGTGTTACAATTGTCTTTCTGAGTGCCAATGGTGGCCCAGTGAATCTACTTACAGCCGGGACGGTTTGCAAGCGAATCGTTTGATTGGCAGATGCCGCCGTGGCGCCCAATGTGGGCGTCACCGGGGTCGCAGGTGCTGGTCCCACGCGTAACAATTGATACTGACCAGTTTCCGTTTTTAGCAGTAAAGCCGGACCCGATTGTCCAGCATTTAAGTTCTGTAGCGCACTCAGAGTTATCTGTTAAAAGAGAAAAGAAAAAGAACAAAAAACACACGCGTGACGATTTTTTCTTCATTTTTTTTAACACTGATTTTATTGTTTGATTGAGAACAGAGAAGAAATATTAGAAAGAGAAACTTCTAAAATGAAGAGAGGCCTTAAGGGCACGTGTAGAACACTTGCCTTATTCACTTTAATTGTTTTCATAATTGTGAAAAACTTTGAAAGAAACTTGAATTAAAGATTTTATGATCTCAAAACTACACTGACTGACTATCCGAACAGTAAGAGGTGTTGTAAGCAAGTGATCGTACTCAGGCGCCTCAGGACAGAATGATGCCTTTACAGGCCCTCGCCTGACACACTCACACACATAAGAATATTCATCTCATTAAGAAGTATTTACTGCCTAAACAATTTAAAAATTAAGGATCTTCAGACAACTGGGTATGAGAAAAGATTTTAATTAACAACCCTTTTGTAAAATTTCAATACCTGAGTTAGGTACAAAAGATATATTTATTTCTCAATTTGGACTTTCTTATCTTTCAGGTTAAAGTTTTAGGACCTGAATTATTCCTTAAGAAACAAAACTTTTAGAATTTTCGAATTTGAATTAAACAAAAATATCTCTACGAATATTTGAATTTTAAATATTTTCTGTACGTAACTAAAAAAGAAAACGGGATTCCATAAAAGAAAGTTTAGTTTCTGGAGGACTTCTTATTTCGATTGAATAAAATTTAACGAACTGAGAATGAAGGTCTTGATTCACACTCAACTTCTAAGCAATTAATAATCAAAACGTATGACCATTAAAACACTTTTAAAAAGTTGATAAAACCTTTTCAGAAATTCAAAAATGTTTCCTTTTTATTGGTTTCCTTAAAATAAATATATTTAACGGCTTATATTTCCCCATTGAAATTATTCTTAACAACTAAAAATATCTTAATATCATTTATTTGAAAAACTTCCCTTTAGTATTCTAGTTTCAAAGTCCTTAATCCTAAATTAAAAAACGTTTAGTGCCCTATTATTAACGTGTTTAGAATGGTCTAAAACTTTGCTCGTTCAATCCCTTCGTAGTTAATTAAACCCTGAAAAGTAGGCCTTAAGGAGGATTTTTAAAAGAAAATCCTTTCAGTTCTATTTATGGTTTATTTTCTTTTAAGATGTACAATTTCGATTAACAAGAACAATCTAAAAAAAAAACGGATAACTTAGGGACATAAAAGAATACTAAGAACTCTTTCTGGGCTTACAAAAGTTATCAGCTTAGATAGCTTTATTTATTTTTTATTTGTTTAAAAAAATCCTTAATTGATCCTTAAAATCAATTATGGATTACAGTTTCCTATTTATCTGTATAATCTGTCTTAAACTATTCAGACTTTATCTCAATGTGGTTTCAAGAGATCTTTTTGCAAATGAAGACTAACAGCAGAAAAGGACTAAACCTCAGAAAACGTATTTAATGAACCTTATCCACTTAGCCATAACTTTTAATTTTATTCATTCTCAAAGCAATTTTAATAAATTTTCAAATATTTTAAGCCTGATTTGACCTTTCCAGATAACTTTGAAGACATACTTCATGAAATTTTTCAAGAATTTTCTAAACGTATTTGGGTTAAACCAGTTTGAAATCGGATTAAAAGAGTTAATGAACAATTTAAGATATTCTTTTTACTTTAACTTAAGATTCTTTCAGCAAAATTCACCGTTTTTTATGGTAAAATCTTAAAATTAATTTTAAACTGACCATTTACTTTGTAATCAAAATATTTAGATCTTATATTCTTGACTTCAGAATATGGGTCATAAAGTCAAATTTCCTTCTCCATAAAAAATCTATTCAAACAAAATCAAGATTGTCTTACTCTTGATCCCAGAACTTCATCCAAATATTCTTTTTCAAACCTATTTTTTTTAACGTAAAATTATATTAAATCTTTCAATTCTATTTTAAAGAATTTACCAAAAATTAACCGATTTGTAGGAAAAGGATAAAAGATTTCCTTTCTACATTCATCAACCCCCATTTATCAAAGAAAATTACGTTTGAACTTTAAATTTTTCGGCTACTATCGGCCGTATTACAAATTCCCCTAAAGATCTTATCAGTCTTTTTAAAATAAACATCGAGTAGTAAGAAAAAGATAAAATATGAAAGTTTGTGTATAGGAAGAGAGAGGTACTCACAGCTGAATTGGCGGGTCTGGCGCCCAGCATTTGCGTACCCCCGAGAACAACTCGCGGCGGTATAGCTGCGACGGATTTTTGCTGTGCCTGCGATGGTGTTCCGGGACGCATATTGACTATCTGTACACTGGCGGGCAGCATTGTTGGTGTTGCCACAATATTCTGAGATGTGGCCTGTAAAGAAAGAAAAGAGAGTTTGTGTTACAATTTGAATGATTTGGGTGTGATTCCGGATTGAAAGGCAAATAGAGAGTGAAAATTGTGAGGTTATGAGTACCTGATTGATTGTCTTGGTCATTGTGACCATTCCGGGTGGCGCTGAGGTAATTCCGGGCGCCATGGTGCCCTGATTCTTAATAACTATCGTCGATTGCTGCGACTGAGATGCTTGGGATTGGTTCTGCGTTGTCTGGGGCGCCTTGGCGTTGGCCGTTGCCTGCATAATTGTTGCCTGGGTGGTGGTGATTGGCGACAGACTTATGGTCCCGTTCGGCAATGTTTGACCCGTGAATGTGACACGATTGTTCATATTAAGGACGGTGGGGGCGCCGGAGGTTTGGCCACCGAGACCACCGACAACGGTCGCCGACGTGGGGTACACAACCTTCACAGGCTCATTGCTATTCTTTGGCATATTCGACACAATCGACACAGCCGGACCCTCTGGCTGATTCGCGACACGCACGGGGCCCCCTTGTTCGCACACCACCGCCTCACTGTTCACTTTCTTCCCACCGCTCACGGTGTAATTGTTGATTGTATTGTTATTATTGTTATTTGCCGCACTAGCTGCTGCACTCTTGTTGCCACCACACTCACTCACGACGGGCAGCAGCCCCTCATGTTGGTGCTGCTGTACCTTGTGCGGAGTCTCACCACCGTACACGGTGCCCCCGTTCGATACGCACGCACTCCCCGCGTCACGATGGCCACTCAGCCCCGCCTGATGGGACGTGGGTATGTGCTGTAGCTCCTGCCCGGACTCCCGGCCGTCACTCAGTGGAGCTGAAGTGTCGTCGATTTTGTTAATCGACGCCATTTTGTAAACTCAACGCAAACGTAGTACATTGTGAAATTTTATTAGCTCACCACTGAGCCCCTTTGCACCCACCGTACGCACTCAATTCCACCGCACCTACGCGCCCGCGATGCTCATTGTCAACATCAAAGTACAATCGCCACTTTGGACGCACTTTCCGTGTGGGAAACTTATGAGAAAACAACTGAGTTTTGGGGGAAAAATATCAAGCTCAGGCGGCGTTCGACGGAAATATTGGCGCTTGCGTCGCACCGTGTATGTGTCACATGCATGACAATTTATGCCTCCTCGGCGATTGCAGCGACGCCGCATAATTTTGTGATTACCGTGATTACCGCTCTTACCGCTCAAAACCGGGAAAAGGGGAAAATAAACGGTTTTTTTTTTTGGATTTTTCATCATTTTCCAAAAATTTCTCTCTCATATTTTTTTACTAATTTTCAAACAAACAACGAGTTTTCTGAGAATAAAATGCAAAATCTTGGAAGAAAATATGCAGAAAATTACATAAAACTATGTGTGTGAGTGAGATAAACAGATATTTTGCTAATCGGTTTTCAGTTTATCTCTCTTTTCAAATTCATTCATTCAATCAGTTTGTCTCCCTCACACCGCCAGTTTTTGCGACTTGATTGAATTTTTGAAAAATTTTCCAGGAAAAAAGGATTTTCCGGAATTTGAGGACGTCCCCGTGCTGAATGGCATTGTAAAATTGAAAAAATTGAAAAAATCATTAAAATTCCTTGAAAAAATGAAAAAAAAATAAACATTGAAAAATCTTAAATTCTTTTAATTTTTTCTTTGTTTTTCGCAAAATTTTTTCAATGAAAATTGCGTCTTTCGTGGTCCAAGCACTGAAAATAGTGAGTTTTCAGGAAATAAATTGATCATAACAGACTTCATAAGACAATCCGTGGATAATCCAGAAATAATTGCGGAAAATCTATTTGTGTACAATTCAGAATTTCCGCCGGCTGATAAATCTTCTGTGATAGCCCCACAGAAAACTAAAATCTCACGATAAACACGTCTTCTTATCCTAAAAAGACTTCCTTGAAACAGGAAAAGCTTGAAAATTGCACGAAAGCGAAGAAAAATCAAAATTATTTGTAGTCATCTATAATTTTCAGCGCAATACTTCAATTTCATGGCGGCGGCAAAAATTAAATTGAAATAAAAATTGTGTTTTCAGTCTGGAAAAGCACCGGAAAAACATCCTGGAGTACAAGAAAATCATCATAAATACGTTAAAAATCATGAAAAACCTGAAAAATCAAGGAAAAATTGAAAATTATGAGAAAATCAAAACAGCCGCCTGAAAACTCTCCCCGGTTTACCGCATAAATTCCCGATTTCCAATTGGAAAACATCGGGAAAACAAGGGAAAAAGAAGAAGAAGAATAAACTGTCAAAAACTAAAACACTTTTTGTAGGTAAAAAAAAATTAAATTTAGCAATAGAAGCCAAGTTAGTAGAAAAAAATGCCGCTACCACTAATTATGCAGGTAAGAAATCCATTGAGATGTTCCTTGGAAGAGGGAGAGTCCACAAAGGGATTGTTTTGGGGTGAATTTTGTGAAGTGGGGCGGTGTTTTTCCACCCCAAATTGAGGTTATATTGACGGGGAGATTTTTTGGAGCATCCGGCAAAAGGGTGGTGATTTTCTCTTGAGAAAAAATGCTCAATGGGGATGCTTTGTGTGCTTTGCAGAACGCCGTGGAGCCAATGCAGGTGGACGTGGAGGCGGTGGACAACGAAAATCACGAGGAGGACACGTACGTCGTGGAGAATCCCACAATGGACCTAGAAGTGTACGCAAACTCCTACACAGGACTCGCTAAATCCTACCGCCTCATGTACATTGCTGATCACTGTCCCACACTACGGCTGGAGGCCCTCAAGATGGCCATCAGCTACGTGATGACCACATACAATGTGAGTCTGTACCAGTTGCTGCACAAGAAGTTGGCCGACATGAATGTTGGCGCCTCGCTGCCGGATGTAGCGCAGGGGGGTGCAGCTGCAGGTGGGGCAGGAGCAGCGGGAGCCGGGGCGGGGGCACCGAGTCAAGATGTGCCGACATTCGATACAATGTGGGCGGAGACGAAGAGCAAAAAGGCTGCGCTGAAGCTGGAAAAGTTGGACAATGATCTGAAGAATTACCGAAGTAACTCCATCAAGGAGAGCATTAGGCGCGGGCACGATGACCTGGGGGATCACTACCTCAACTGCGGGGACCTCTCGAATGCCCTCAAGTGCTACTCACGCGCACGGGATTACTGTACGAGTGGCAAGCATGTGGTCAATATGTGTCTCAATGTGATCAAGGTGTCCATCTACCTGCAAAACTGGTCGCATGTCCTCAGCTACGTCTCCAAGGCGGAGAGTACCCCGGACTTTGCCGAAGGTAACAGCAAGGATGCCAATCAGGCCGTCCTGACGCGTCTCAAATGTGCCGCAGGGTTAGCAGAGTTGGCCACGAAGAAGTACAAATCAGCCGCAAAGCACTTCATCCACGCCAACTTTGATCACTGCGACTTCCCCGAGATGATCAGCAGCAGCAATGTCGCCATGTACGGCGGCCTCTGTGCTCTGGCCACATTCGATCGGCAGGAATTGCAGAAAAACGTCATCTCGTCGTCATCGTTCAAGCTCTTCCTGGAGCTTGAGCCCCAACTGCGGGATATCATTTTCAAGTTCTACGAATCCAAGTATGCGTCGTGCCTGCGCCTCCTCGATGAGATTCGTGACAATTTACTCCTGGACATGTACATTGCGCCCCACATTAATGCCCTGTACACACAGATACGCAATAGGGCGCTCATTCAGTACTTCAGCCCCTACCTATCGGCGGATCTCCGGAAGATGGCCACAGCCTTCAATCGCACCGTGGCAGCGCTGGAGAATGAGGTGATGCAACTCATTCTCGATGGGCAAATCCAGGCGCGCATTGATTCGCACAATAAGATTCTCTATGCAAAGGATGCGGATCAGCGCAGCTCCACCTTCGAGAAGGCCATCAATGTGGGCAAGGAGTACCAGAGGAGGACGCGAATGCTCATCCTCCGGGCGGCCATGCTCAAAGTTCAGATTCACGTCAAGGTGAGAATTTTTTCTTTTTAGTTTTTTTTGTCCCCTTTTTTGCTGCTAAAAATAACTTCATGTGCATGTGATAAACTTTTTGGCTGTTCTCCCGTATTTTCTCTCATTACTTTTACTCTCCTTATGAATTTTCGGTGTTGCAAAATTCAATTTTGTACCATTTATCGCCCAAAGTGCGCGTGATGCATCAAAGGGGCTTATCAATAGGGGGAAAAGGGTCATGGAGAATGTTTTATTTATTTTATTTTATTTTTTTTTAAATAAGATTTTCAAATTATTTTTATTATTTCTTTATTAATTTTATAGATTTTGGAAGAAATTTTGTGAAAATCAGAATTTTTGGTTTTTTTTTTAAATTTATCAAAATCTGTCAGCAATTTTTTGAAGAATTTTTTAATTAATTTTGCGAGTGTTCCACACAACTCTATATGTTTTTAATAGGTACTTTATATTGAATTTAAATTATTTGGATTTTCTTGTTTTGAAGAATAATATTTCGAAAAGTCAAAAAAACGTAAAAGAATATTAAAAATCGGTCAAGCAGTTTCGTGATTATAGTTTAAATTAGTTTTTCGTTAAAAACTTTATTGTCTGATCAAATAATTGTTTTTCTTGGTTAAGATTCTTTGGTTTATTTCATAAAGAAAAGAAAGGAGAGAAGTTTTAACTAATTCAATAGCCCTGGATGGCCTAAGTACCTACTTAAGTATCATTGACCTATGTCGAGTTAAGCTACCTATGAGAATTTTCATAAAAGTTTTTCTTTGGAATATCAGAGAATTTCTTCTGTTGCTGTTATAATGGAAATTTCATTCTGTGGGAGATTTATAGAGACAAAATGGACAAAATTTAAATTTAGCTATTTACCCTATTGTATTTTTTCAAAATGGCCGCCACTTGCTACATATGGCAGATGTTATTTTTTCTTGTGCTAAAAGCACATTTATTTCATACAGGATTCACGAAGCTCGCCGGTTTTAACCTAGGGGAACATTTTGGGCATTTTTTTTACATAAATTCATTTTGGGAGCCATGTTTGATTCTACTCACTCTATTTTTTGTCTTCACATTAGTCATTAACCTCTAGCTTCGTTCCTTCCTACGCATCAGGCTTTTCCTACAACATTAATTCTTCTATTAGTTTATATTACTTTACCTTTACTTACTAAATTGCTTTACCTTAAGTTTCTTCTTGTAAATTTTTCACAAAATTCAATCAAACAAGCTCCTCTCAACTCAACTTCTCATGACCGAATGGCTTCCCTATGCTTCTTCTTATTTTTTCTTACATTGTTCTTCTTCTTCTTATTCAAAAATATTTCATGTTTAACTTAAATTCTAACAGCAGATTATTTTAGCTCTGATAGCCCTAGATTTATAAACGGGTTTTAGATTCAGTTTCCCGTAAAGAAAAAAATAGAGAACTTAGACAATTTAGGGTGCAGTCAAAAAGTAATTTGCTTATTTGTAGAATCAGAAGCACCTAACGGCGGCCATCTTGAAAAAAGAAACAACAAAAAAACACTTTCTCTAATGTCGTTTTCAGAGCAGCTAAAGGAGCTTGAAAATGAAAAATAAAACATTTAATGCTAAATATCATTCTTCAAGACAAAAATTATTTTGCTTTATCAATATTTCATAGTGTCTTGACAGCATTGACAGTCCGATTTTGACAAAATGCAAAAAGCTTGTTTTTTTTTTTTAATTTTAACTAGTATCTTTACCTATATACATTGCCATTGGTGTAGATTTTTAATCTAAAAAGGTTGTTTTTATTAATTAGAGTTTTAAATTGAAAGAGGAGTTTTTTCAGTATTGTTTTATTTTAGGACTTGTTAAAGGTTGAAATTCATTAGTCAGACAGTCTTGATAAAGATTTTCTTTTTAAATCCTAATTATATCTTGAATTTTCATGAGCAAAATTTAAGCTTTCTTAAGATTTTCAAAATTTTCTAAAGAATTTCTTAAGTTTTTTTTTGTTGAAAAAATTCCTGATCGTCTTTGGGCATTTTAAAGAAAACTTAAGAAATTTTTTAAAAATCTTTATAAATCCTTTAAAAAATCTTAAAAACACTTAACTTTTGCTTAAGAAAATTAAAGAAATAAGAAAGTTTTTTCTTATGAAAACTTCAGATATGTTTAAAAGAAATAAGAAAAAAACATAAAAACACCTAACTTTCGCTTAAGAAAACTTTAAAAATTCTAGAAATCCTAGTATTTTCATAAGAAAACTGTAAAATGCTTAAAAAAAAAACAATTAAAAGAAATCTTGATGTCTTACTAATGAATTTCATCAAAAATCGAACCATTTGATCGATTTTGATAAGTTTTTTACTTAAAAAATAATGAAATTGATGATTTTTCTCTCTTTCCAATTCCGCCCTAATTTTCCATTCAATAAAATATTCTTCTTTGTGAATTTAGTACGTTCTACGTCCCCTCTCTGTATTCTCAGGGACTTAGAAAATTATAATAACAAACCCCTTGCAATTTCATGAGAAAAATTATCTTAAAACTTTATTATTGCAAAGAAAAAGAAATATTTTTTATTAAATAATTTTATTTATTTAAAAGAAAAATAAAAGAACATCTGCCTGGAATTTTTACATGAAAAAAATTAATCCATTTTTTCCTGTTCTCATTACAACACAGAATCAACCCCGTGATAGTGGGAATCACACTGCGGAGATTTGCGTGGCTTCCGGATCTAGTAACACCACCACCAATGCCGTAAGCGGTGGAGGACTCCGCAATTAAGGTGTACGCGTGCGTCTCCTCTTCCTCCTGGCCAGGACAAGAAGAAGAAGAAGGAAAAACTATCCCAGAATCATTTTGCTGATGAAGCTTCTTTTGATGAGAAACAGACACACACAACACACAAACATTTGGATTAAAAACGGCAGATCTATTTCAATGAATGTCTCCTGTTTTTTTTCTTTTTACTTCCTGCTGTGCCTTCGGGGGCTCCGTGAGCGTTTCCTCTGCTTCTTCTCACGCGTGTGCTTCCTGTCGTCGTCGGAGCTGCTGCTACTGCTGCTGTCGCGATGATGGTGCTTCTTGGATTTGGATTTCTTCTTCTTTCGACTGCGTTTTTCGATCTTTTCCAGCTTCCGGAGGAGCTTGCGCTTCTGTTCGGTCGTGAGGGATTTGAGGAAGGCCATTTCGGGCTTCTTGGCACTCGTGTCGGCCTCATCGTCACTCGGGATGAGCTGATGGAGGCGTCCCGATTGGAAACTCTGCAGACTCATTGCACTCTTTCGCATTGCCAGCCCATCGTCCTTCATTTGCTCCTCCAGCACACCCTTGGCCATAATTGACTGTGCTTCCGCTTCGGAATGGATCTTCCGGGCTTCACTCATGGAAATACTGTACATTGTGCATTCCTTGTCGGTGTTTATGTGGCCCCATTTGTGGCATTTAATGCAGCGAACATTGCGCACTTGAATGCCAAAGGGTTGATCCCGGATCTCGGTGTCACCTTTGCAGTAACTCTCACGGGGAGCATTGTACTTCCGTTGCCATTCGAATTTGTATTCAGGCTCATTGTCCTCCTTCTCACGCTCCTTCCGGACACCCGGTGGGGGTTCGTACATGAAATTTATGCTCAATTTATCCTTGCTCTCCTTGCTGAGGATGGCCTTGTTGTCATGCAGATCCTGTTCCTTCTCATACTGCGCTCGCAGTTCTTCCTGTTTCTTCTTGTATGCCTCTGCTTGCTGTTCAGCCATCCAGACCTAAGGAGGAGAAGGGAAAATTGTCATTAGAAAGGTTTTGTGGTCAGGAAAGCTTCCGGAAGTCATTGAATTATTTTTGCGTGGAAAAACTCACCCTCTTGAGGTTATCCCGTGAGGCTGGATGGAAGAATTTCTTGCACATGTAGTTATTGAAGCCTTTCCCCATCTTTTCTGCTTGTTTTTACAATTCTTTTGGGAGGATTTTCCTCTTTATTTACGCACTTTTTCACAACAAAGGCTTTTCACTTTTTTTTGACAAACGTTGTCATTGAAGGAAAAAGTGAGGTTAAGCAACCAGATTCAAGAGAATGAGGTTATGTTAAAATTTTCAGGTTTATTTCATAAAATTATGCAAAAATGTACAAAATAAATGGAAATTAATGAATAAATTTGATTTAATTAAGTCTTAAAACATCCCTCGAGGAAAAAGAGAGCATCAACAGTGGAAATAGCAACGTCCAAATCATTCCTTTGCAGTGTCTTCCGTTTAGCCCCCACTGTGTGGGTGAATGCTTCCTTCGCCAGGGCTTCAATGAATATTTCCGTTGCCTTTGTAGTCAGCACGAGGGCTTCTAGGGAGATTTTTCCAGCTTCTGGATCTAATTTCATCATATTCTTGATTTTGCTCACGGGAAGACGGAGTTTTTTGTTTTCCTTTGATCCTTCCGGAGCCTTTGTTTGCTTTTCTTCATCTTCACCTGTCGGAGATTCAATTTCAGTTAATTTATGACATGTTGGGGATTCTGGGAGAGAGATTAATGGGATTTCTTACCTTCCTGCTCCTTTTCATGCTCTTCCGGTGAGGCTACAGCGTATTCCGGACCAAGGTAGAGTTCAGGATGCTCCAAATCATCAATATCATCGTAGTTTAATATGTTTGAGGGCGAATTATTCATAAGAATTTCCTCACTTTCCATTTTTCTAACAATTAAACACAAAGAAAACCCCGGAAAAGCTCAATTTTACAAAGAAATAGAGAAAAAACTTTTGGCGCAAAAGAATTTTGGGAAAATTTGACAAGCCCATGCCAATTCAACATAACCTCAATGTTTATTTCCTAAGAAATCAAAAAGATTTCTTTCAGAGAATTTTAAGATAAATTACGTTTGAATTGGAAGTTTGGGATGCTTGGGAGATTGCTAAGGAGCCCCTTTGTTAGGTAAGCAGTAATTAGTTTGAAGAAAATTCATTTTAATGACTTTTTCACGTAGATTATGTAGGAATAGTCCCCTGATTGTGTCATCCGGAAGGAATTTCTGCAGCAAAATTGAGACTGCAACGAGCAAACATGATCGCACGGGGGCTGCATACATTGGCAGCAATGCCGGGAAGTGGATGGCAGAGCAGACACGGAGTGGCCCCTCGAGGCAGGGTGTTTGGTATCAACCCTACGTCGTAATGGCCTGCCTGGTAACCTTCATGGCTTACTTCTGTATCCTCCGGGAGGAAAATGACATTGATCTGGAGCTCCAGAAGAGTCTCTATGAGCGAATTGAAGGCCTGGAGGAGACACAGCTACGCGTCCGGCATAAATATAACCTCGAAAATGGTTTAGATGTGAAAGACATCGAGGACAGGCTCAAAGAATTGGGTGCTAGCGTTGAAAAAACTCCTTAGAATTGTATTAAAAACTAACTAATTAATAAAAGAGAGAGAATTTCGTGTAGTTTAATGTTTATTATTTGTGTGAATTCAACTAAATACATTTAAAGAACGCGATCGCTCTTTCTCCCCGCTAAAATCGTTACAATTCACGAAATTTCTCAATTTGTAGGGGGAGGGCTCCCTGGCGATTCCGCGCATGGGGGTACATCTAATTTTGGATGGGGGGAGGAGGTTTCTTAATACATAAAAATAAGAAGAAATGTATAGAAAACTCTTGTATGGACAAGTAAATCCATTTTGGAGTGTTTGAAGAGAATTTAAGCGCGCTCGCCACGAATTCGTCGTGCCAGCTGGATATCCTTGGGCATAATTGTCACACGTTTGGCGTGGATGGCGCACAAGTTGGTGTCCTCAAAGAGACCCACGAGGTAGGCTTCACTGGCCTCCTGAAAAAATCAAAGGAAATTCATTAAAATTCTCTGAAGGAAAATAAAAAAAAAATAAACAAACCTGAAGGGCTCCAATAGCGGCCGATTGGAAGCGCAAATCGGTTTTGAAGTCTTGCGCAATTTCACGCACGAGACGCTGGAAGGGCAGCTTGCGGATGAGCAATTCAGTGGACTTCTGGTAGCGACGAATTTCACGAAGAGCCACAGTACCGGGGCGGTAGCGATGGGGCTTCTTCACACCACCAGTGGATGGGGCGCTCTTACGGGCTGCCTTGGTAGCGAGCTGCTTACGCGGAGCCTTTCCTCCGGTTGACTTACGAGCGGTCTGCTTTGTACGGGCCATGATTTACCTGCTGCTGGAACAAAAGAAGAAACTAAACTAAATTGAAAGAAAAGAAAATAATCTCACGGGAAGCAAAACAAATTGTCGCACGAGGGGCCCTCTTCGTGCCCACATCGGCTCATCATCGCACCCAAAAGAGCCAGTGCGCAATCGCACGGACGCTTTGCGAGTTTTTCCATTTCTCCCGCCTATTATTTCCTCCACTTCACGCATTCTTTTCCACCGAAATACAAAAGTCACAAAATCCCATTTCCACGAATTCCCTTAAAAGCGCCCCCATTGCCCACAAAAGCCCCTCAGACACTCACAAACCCACAAAATCCCCCCAAAAATGCGGAAAACTCCCAACAAAACCGACGGCATCTTGGCGCGCGTTGAATTGAGAGTCAAAGACGAAAAGAAAAATCAAAGTGGGGGGCTCAGAAAAATGGCTGGCGCGTCCCTTTTCAGGTGCCCTCAGAGAGACTTCCAGAAAATCCGCGAGAAAACCCCTCAAAAGACCCCCCAAATGGGGATTTTCCACCCAGAATTTCTTCACTGAGACACAAAGAAGACATTTTGTGGGGAAATTTGTGAAAATTCTCACCTTGTTTTGATTTTTTTGCACTTTTTCACGGAGCTGCTGCACTTCACGCGACAAACTTTCACAATAAACTGCGATAAACTGATGAAATGTCACTACGGCGGGATGCTTCTTCTTCTTCTTTTTATTTTTAAACAGGGCCGGACTTCATTTCGACATCCACACAGCGCATGTTGAATTTTTCAATTTTGTTAACGTATTTTATATCCTTTTGTGCTATTAAATTAAATTATTCAATTTTAGAAGCCTGGATTTTCCGTTTTTCCGAGCACAAACATTTTTTTTCAATAAAAAATCATTTTGAATTTTATTACACCCTGACTAACCCGGCTGGCAAGGCTCTACCAATAGATAGATGGAACACCTTACGCGTATGGAGAACCATAAGTGATACAAAGAAATGTTATATATTTTTTGATTCTTTTATTATTTTCATTAAAAATGATTATTCTTTAAACAATTCTTCTCTCAGGACTAATAATTATTCTAATTAGATTTGATTTTCAGTCATTAAAACAATTTACAGTGCTGGATAAGACCTGAAAACAGAACAAAAATTCAAAATGGCGACTGATGTTTGTCAGATTTGTTTTGGGCTAATTTGTTTAGATTAAATAGAATAAATTACTTCTAAAACTCGTCCGACTTTTAGCTCTTTACTTATTTCAGAGATTTCAGAAACATTGCAAAAAAATTAATACAGAAATAAAAAAACAAAATGGCGGCTTGCAATGAATGTCTAGCAAAATCCTCAAAGAATTCTAGCGATTCTGGAGAGATCTTGCGGTATTCAGTAAAAATAAGAAGCCAGTAGAATTAACTTTAATGGCTAAAAATATAAAATAAAACCAAGAAAAACTATTATTTAATAACAAAAAGAATATTTAGCGAATAGTCAGGCGGTTAAAGTTTACTCTATTCTAATAATTTTTATTAATTTTATTCCTTAAAAATGAAGCTTGATGATGATAATTTTGCCGAAACGTCGCTGGAAAGCGTAAAATGCTGAATTTTTGCACGACTGCTATTCCGATCGAAGAACCAATTTAACCCCAAAGCAAAAAAAATATTTGAAAAATAAAAAAAATTGGCAAATTTTCCATGAATTTTCATTGAAAAATCCAAAATTGACAACTTCAATTTCCATTCGTGACATGAGAAAACTCGTCCACCGGGTTAGTTTGTGCGGAAAAAGGTGGAAAAACCACCCCAATTTTCACAACTCCTCTCTCTAAATTTCACGTGATTTTTCACCTTTCTATGTCATTTTAATTCCCCTTCTAAATTTATCCAAAGTGGTTGTGCATTAAATTCTTTTTAAATAAAAATTGTACAAAGTACAAATAAAATTGCAATAAATTGAATTTTCCTTCTAAACTAAAAAAAACTGTGATCAACTGAAAAATTTTCAGTGACCTTATTTTCTTGGAAAACCCAGTGATTTAATAAAAGAAATCAAGGTAAATGACCTCTAAGGGGGATAACAAATCAATTTTCACATTTTCCTTAAATAAAATTTGCAAATTAATTGCGGTGGAAAGTTGGAAAATTCGGGAAAATTTGTTTGGAAATTCTTCTACTGTGAAGGGATGAATCGATTAAGCCGCAGTGCGAAAGTTCATGGCTTTTTTTTTCGGGGGGAGATGTTAGGGGAGTCTGGGGATGGGGTGGCCCTTTTGCACATGGTTCGTGTCTCGTGGGGACTTTTCACATTCCTCCTCTTGTAGTATTAGATTTTCCAAATACCATCAAAATTAAAATTCCATTTAGATATTTTCTCCCAAAAGCACGCGAGGAAATCTTTTTTTCCCCTATTCAAATTTTTTGTCTGCGCGAAAGAAAAATTCTCTCTTGAGCTTTTTTTTTGCATAGTAATGTGAATTTTCCTGTGAATGAAGGGAAAATCGGAAAAATCAATTGGCCATCCACATGAGCGCCCCACTTTCTGACGCATTTTCCGCTTTTTTTTTCCTATGTAGGTGGGTGGCAGTTGCAGGTGTTGAATTATTGATAAAATGGGATTGATTGTGGGAAGAATCACATGGGAATTTTCACCCACACACACAGGAGTTAGTATTATGGGCTCATGCATCCCCATTGGACATTGTCCTGGAAAATCTTAGAGCCAAGAAGGATTAAGTATTCAATTTGGCATCAATGAGAATTTTTAAGTGATTCCTCCCCCGTACACATTTGGCAGCAAAATTGAATAAGATTAACCCTTTGCCTGAGAATTCGCTGACAATGAGGAAAAATTAGGGCAGGAAGGGCACAGTTAGTTACATACTTATATTTAAAAATTTTGAAAAAATCCTTTTATTGCAGGAAAACTCATAAATGATTTTCCCTGATCTTTACTTCAAAATACCATCATTTTGTTCAAGATTTTTTTTCCTGAAATTTCCGTTAAGTCAAAGACTTCAAAATTGTCCAGAAAAATAAATTCTCAATGAAATATTCTTTAAATTTCACATAACAACTTCTCAGATTCGAGCTTTAAACGATTCTACTCGATCTTTAGGGGAGACCGGGGCTAATAAAGTCACTTAAGGGTTTGGAAAAAGCCAAAAATATCATATTTCCTAGCTAGATAGAACAAAATGATCTGAGAAAGAGTTGTAGGGCAGTAAATTTCCTAAAAAAATGAGCTGTACATTTCGTTTTATCTATTTGGGAAATATGATATTTTTAGCTATTTCTAAACCCTTAAGTGACTTTTTTAACCCCGGTCTCCCCTACGATTTTCATGAAAATAAAAACTTTTAAAGAAACAAAGAAAAATTTCCAGGGGCATTAAGGGCAATTTTAGAGCAACAAATAGCATAATAAGTTTTTTATACACTTCTTAAAAAGTTAAATAGATTCAGTAAGAAGGAGAATCTTGGAATTTTTTACTCGAAATTTCAAGAATTTTTGTCAAAAAATGACTATTCTGTGAAATTTTGAAGTTAAACTTTACGAAAATTTCAGAAGAAGTTTAAGAAAATCTAGGCTAAATTTCATAGAGCAGTCTAGGGCAAATAGAGTCAAACAAAACATGTTTAGGAAAGGCTTTTTCGTCAAAGGAGAGCTTAAGCTATATTTTATAGAATATTTTTATTGAAAATTTTTAGTTCTACATACATTTTGTTCCTAGACTTTTCTGTTTTATCTTTAACTTTTACTAACTTTACGAGCCCTTTTAGTTCCGTTTCGATCTTTCTTGAAACCATTTTATTCTTACAAAAACTGAAAAAAGCTTCAGCTTAGAGGAGAATTTTATTCTATTATTTCACGAAGCTTCAATTTAATTAAGATATATCGTTAATATTCACGAATATTCAAACTCTAAAAATAACTAGAACAAAATAATCCCTCAATAGGGGAACATGGACCAATTTCGGACCGCGCATAGTGAGAAAAAGTAGTATAAAATTCAAAGCAATATTCTTCAATTTGGTACCATTTTAAAGCCCATTTAATGCATTTTTTACTCCCATAACTTTTTGCATTTTAAGTTTTATTTGTTTTAAGTAATAGCGGATTGAAAAAGGCCTTAAGAGGACCGAATTGGGCCACGTTTCCCTAATGTTGAAATTTCGCAAATTCTTAAAACTCTTTTGCCATAACCGATTTTTTCACTTTTTGTAAGAATAAAGTGTTTTAAAGGACTATTCATAACTGAATTAATAAAACACTTTAATCTGACAAAAAAGTGACTAAATTCGTTTAAAGCCAAGATTTTAGAACTTTTCTACGCGAAATTTCAAGATAATTGATTAAGGAATTAATTTCTCTAGATCATTTTTCAAGTTTAAATCCCATGAATATAAACTGTTTTAATTAAATTAAAGCTTCGTGAAATGGAACAAAATTCTCCTCTGAGCCAAAGCTCATTTTCCATTTGAAATCCAACCGTCTGCCCGCAAAGGTGGGTCATTGGGGGCCCCCAATCATGTACTTGTGTGCGATAGAGAAGCCCCAAAAGCGCCACAATATCTCTTCCTCTGTTCCTCTGCGCTGTGAGTGAGATCATTCAGTCGTCGTAGTCGTGGGTTAACCACAGTTGGGCACAGTCGGGCGTGGTGTGTGCTCCCCACGAGAAATTTCTGTGATTTTGCAATCGCGTTTTTTTTTGCATGAATATCTTGTTGAATTAAATAAAAGCAAAATCTCATTTTTCAATCGTTATCACTTCTCGTGTGTTCTGTGTGACTACAAAAGTGATCTCACTTGTGATTGTCTGGTGAGTGGAAAATTGCGGCTAATTTCCTTTTGAGATTTAAAAGTAAAAGAAAAAAAATCAGGTGAAAATGGGCTGCAATAGAACGAGCGAGGACGTGAGATTGAGTCAATCCAGTCCAAAGGTCGATCGCGTGCTCAATTCCCGCTCGTGTGAATTTTTTTGGCGCAAAATTCCTCAAGAAGTTTTTTACCCGGCGAATTGTGTTAAAAAGGAAGCATCTCTTAGAGAGATTTAATTGGAATTTTTGCAGATTTTGGCCCTAAGGATACCCAGGATGATTTACGATTTATTCGTGTACTTCATAGACCTACCACGGTGGCACTTCTTCGCCTTCTCCGTCGTCGGCTATGTCTGCTACTACTTCTGGGAGGTCGTTAAGGTAAAAAACTCCCTCAATTGACTCCAATCAGATGCATAAACAAATTGCCCACTTATACACAACACAACTATTAATAGACATCCGCACATTTTGTCATACAATTCACGCCATTCATTCATTCATATTGGCATTATTCGCGAATTCTTTAACTCGCAAATTCCCCATGATCCTTTGAAAATTTTCCTAAAGAAAGATCCTTTCTGTGAGCTTTTCTTAAGCATGTTAGTGGTTAGTTAAATGATAAGAAAAACAGCTGGTAATGTTAACTGAAAAGAAGGCTTGTGAACGGCAAAATGATAAGACGACTCCAAGCCAGGGGGGCTGAATGTGATTTAGTGCAAGAGATATAAAATTAAAGCGATAGCAAGTGGTCAATTTTTCGACACAAAGAAGGTGTTTTTGATGCTGGATTCACGCTGAAACTGGAACTCGGCCAGAAAAAAAATATTTTTCTTTTCATCGTTTATTTAGCCGTTTTTGCAATTAGCTCGAGTTTTAATTGAAGAACTTAAAGCTTGTTGCTGCTTTAATGAACCACAGGGGAGACTGGAGCTTGACTAGAGCTTATCTTAAGACGATTTTTAGTCTTTTCACTGTAAGAAAATATTGTTTAAAGATTTTGTCTTTGAAGAATTTTTTTATCTAATAAAATTTTTAAATGGGGCTAAATGACTCACGAATGGATAAGTCGTGCAATTTTTGCATTAAAATGTTATGTTTTACAGGGACGTAGCCAGAAATTGATTTAAGGAGTTAATTTTACTTTGTTTTTAAATAATAAGACATTAAGAAAAAATTAAAAACCTCTTAACATTGTTTTGAAAACGTTTTACATTTTCTCTTCTAAAGTTTGATCTTAATTTTTAACGTTTGATGATTTTTTTCAAACTCTTGACGTTAGTTTTCCATTGTTCTTTTAATACTTGACATTTGTCTAAATGTCTAACACTTCTTTTCGAAGATGATTTGATTTATTTCTTAACGTTTGACGTTTCTTTTTCTTAATGTTTGTCGATTTTCTTTTAACGTTTGATATATTTCAAAATGATTTAGATTGTTTTACTTATGTTTAAAGTTTCTTTAAAATATTTCTCTTTTTTTCTAACGTTTGACGTTTCTTTTAAATGTTTGTCCATTTTCTAACGTTTCTAACATTTGACGTTTGTTCATTTTTTGTCAAAAGTCTTATATTTTTCAAATGCATTTGAAAATTATTTTCAGTATTGAAAAATAAATTGTTTTGACCTAAAAAGGAAAACTTAAACTTCCTGAAATTCTAGGGAGTGCTTAGACACCAAAACACCCTCCCTCGCTACGCCTCTGTCATTTTCATCCATTTTATTTAATAATGTCGTTTTCATCCGTTTAAATTAAAACATCTAAAACCATAAAATAAATCCAAATAATAAATTTATTTAATCACATAGCCCTAGCCTCTGTCTCCCCTATAGTAAAGATGTATTATTATAATTTCTCTAGGAGCCTTTGAAGCTGTATGGGCATGAAAATGTTGTAATTTTCAAGCTGAAAACCTTGTGATCGATAAGGTTGAATGATTCAAATGCTGTTGACTTTATAATCTTTGTAATGAATAATAAGATTTTAAAATTAGTTTATGCCTAATCAGTGTTGGATTGTCAACAACTTGTAAAAATGCAACGCGCCCACATTCACGACACGTGCCAGAACCTCGTGTCTGTCTGTTTATCTTCTCAAAATGTTCTAAATGGAAGACTTTTTGCAATTCTTGCTAAAGAATCAAAATCATTCAACCGTCTAACCCTGAAAATTAAAAGAAAAATTCCCTTATCTCTAGACTGCTGATAAAACATTTTTTTAATCAATATTTCTTAATTTCTTTTCCGTGAATTGTGAGGCATGGCGATTACGAAATTCCCCCGCGCGATATGGGAAGCATGCAATCGTCGTGGATCACTGATAAGAACAATATAATCCCCAAAAATTCGTTCTACAAAAAAATTCTTCAGCTCTATTGAGACACTTGGCGAACAATTTAAAAGAAGCCAAGCCACAACGAAGAGCGTGGTAATTGTGAATGAATTATAAAATCTAAAATGATAGTGAAGAAGACATGTTAAACGCATGCGACCCTCAATGATTTGAGTTTATCGCAACTTGACATGGAGCTCATCCTGGGCTTGGAGCTGTTGGCTGGAGTTTGAACTCGTATTTGATTAAAATAAATATTTTACTTGCCCATCTTCGTGTTGAAGGGAAAATGCGTTGATAAACGGAAGCAGAAAAATCACAAATAAGCGTAAAAATTGCAAAACATGCGTAATTTTCGTGATGTGGGTGATTTAAGTTGAGTTAATTTACATCTAGATTAAAGATAAATAGAATATTTCAATGGATATTACGAGTAGAATATGGGCAGAATATTATTCTGTGTATAGATCGTGATATAGATTGAGGTTTTTTGTTCTATTAAAAAATATATATTTGGAAATGTAGAACAGATTAAACGATAAAGTAAATTAGCATGTTACATCAACCACGACGAAATAGGGTAAAATAAAAGACTTAAAATAGAAAAAAATCTCTATAGAATAAAAGCCAAAAAACGAGAAAATTTGGTATTTTTAAGCTTCTTTAGTTCAAATTCATACAAAGACTTCGAAGTAATGTTGTTTAACTCTGTTCTTTTAGATTTGTAGAACCAAAACTAAAATAACTTAACCTTAGAATCAGTCTTGAAATTAGAAAAAGTCACAGGATTTTGATCCTATAGGGCAGTTTTGCAGGATATTTGAAAAGTAGCCAAAAGTACGAGCGTTCTTGAACTTCAGAACAAAACTTGATTTCTTCTTAATTTTGACAGGTGTCATTTTTTTTAAATTTTCGTTCTTCTTTGAACAATATTTTCAATAAGATTTATGCAAATAAAATGTTGACAACATCCATACTAGAACTTACACAACAGATTAATGTGAAACAATAGATGTAGCATCCGAAGAAGTCAAGAAAAGTCATGAATGTCTTGAAATTGGACGCAATATTAGTTTTCTTTGCTCTGGCATTTTAAACAAAAACTTTTTCCTGTAAGATTTGCCCAACTTTCAAGTATCTAGTAAAGATTTCTTGGCGATCTCATTAGCTTTATTCTGATTCTGAACTATGTTTTTACTCTTCGTTTTTTTGTAATTTCCTCCATCTTGGTAAAACATGTCTTACTTTTAATACGTTAATTCTAACAATTATTAATCAAAACTAATCTAAATGGATTTTCCGATGATTCTCAATTAGTTTTTGCCTCAGAATCAGACTTTATTCTGAACTTTAAAACAATTCAAGAATTTAACAAACTGCCGCGCGCTTCAACGTCATTTTCATCGCAAAATTGCAAATCTTTAATCTATCAAATAAGTTCGCATCAACTCTGATCCATAAATTAAATTATAACTGAATTTAATTAAGAAAACTTTAACTGTGTGTAATGAAATGAAAAATAGGAACTTTTTAACAGATTTTCCACATCCTTTTTCACTCAATTGAATCTATTAAATCATTAAAAATAATCTTTTCAATGTTCCTTGAGAATTTATTTAAAAAATCTCAACCTCATTGCTCCATTAACTTTTTCTCCAAGTCCCACCTTTCATGACTTCATTAGGAGTTTACTTTATTTATTACCAAGGTGTTAATGGGACTTTTATCTCCATTCTCTCACTCTAAGAGATAAAAAATAATAATGTAGAAGAAAAGAAAAAGTTGAAATAAAAAGAATTTTATTTTATTCAGCGTCCAATCTTGGCTGTCTCCGAGGGACCTTTCAAGCAGTTCCTGCTGAAGAATGTGCCAACGCTGGAAATGAAATTCTGGCCGACATTCTGGTGCGTCGAGAGTCGCGCTCAGACTGTCTTTGCCTCCATCCTCCGGTCGCAGATCCTCCCGCGCATTAACTACCGCCGTGAGGTGCTGACGCTCAAGGATGGGGGTGAAGTGGCGCTCGATTGGCTCGAGGATGGCTGCGAACCGGATGCTCCGCTCATTCTCATCCTCCCAGGACTCACGGGCGAGTCTCAGGCGGAGTACATCAAGTGCCTGGTCACTGCGGCCAATCTCACGGGAATACGCACCGTCGTGTTCAACAATCGTGGCCTCGGTGGCATCATGTTGAAGGTAAAGTTAAAAAAAAATCTCTTTCTGAGGCTTTTCAGTAGCTTAAACTGAACGTTTTTCCTCCTCACAGACTCCCAGGCTGTACTGTGCCGCCAATTGCGAAGATCTCTCGGAGGTTGTGCAGCACGTGAGGCAACTTAATCCAATGGTTAAGCTCGGTGCCACGGGAATCTCCATGGGAGGCCTCATTTTAGGTGAGAGAGAGAATTTTCCCTCCTCCGAAATATTTAATTTTTAACGATAATTTTCCATTTCGTGAAAATAAAAATATTTCTTTGAATTTCCTTCGCTTCGGTGAATTTCTTTAATAGTTTATTTCATTGAATGTTCATTGAGGAAGTAAAAAAAAAAATTTGCACACTCTACTGCCCTATTGAAAAGCCCCTCAGAAACACATTAAAATTGCATTTAAGCCATTTTAGCACCTGCAGATTTTTAGTGTATTGGAAATAAATTCTTTTTATGAGCAAAATCATCTTAAAATACAAACTTCCTCAAATTGTCACGTGAAAAGAGCAATTTTTGCTAGTTTTTCTTCATAAATCTCTGCTTTTGTAGCTTGTGGGGAAATTTTAATGAATGCTTTTCTTTGATAAAAGTTCATTGTTGGACTTTGTTTCAAGTACAATGAATATAAATTAAGAAATTAAACCTTCATGAGTCGGGGTAATTATTAAGTGAAGTTTTTTGAACTTTGGAAGGTAATAATTTTTGAGTTTTTTTTTCCAAGAAAGAAGCTGTTTTGTTAAACAAAGAATTAATATTTAGTTAAAAACTGTAAAAAATCAGACATAAAACTAAGGCTTTTTATGTCTTTTATTTAAGAGGAATTTCATGTAAATGTTTATAATCGAATTAAAGGTTAAACAGCTGCTTTTAAATACTTTAATATAATGCCTAATAATTATTTAATGAACAGGTGTAAAAATCTCTTAAATTGTTTTTCAAAGAGTAAAAATCTAATTAAAAATTAGAGACAAATAGAACAAGTCATTATTCTCGCAGGAATCATTAATTTTAGTTAATTCAGTGAACGTAATTTTAAGCTATTTCCGCCTGATTTGATAAGAAAAAAACTTTTATAAAGAGCTTTAAACGAAGGGACTAAAGATCAGTAATTAATTCATTTTTGTCAATATTTGTTGAATTTTTAAATCTTTTATTCTTATTCTGAATCTTTATTTTCTTTTTTTTACCGCGAAATTTAAACTTTACAACCAAAAGTTTTTAGTAAAGAGAATAAATAGGAAAAGTAGGGAAAATAAAAATTTGTCTCTAAAATTAAAATTTGAATTTACTAAAAAAAAAATATTTTATTCTGAGACAGACACATTTCTTAGTTAATTGACTTGCCCTCATTTTTTCAAATCTGTCATTAACTTTTTAAAGCTCTTAGGGGAGACCGGGGTAAAAATAGTCAATTTGCATAAATCCTTATCTGCAGGATTCCCCAAGGACAAGAAAATTTCCTCAATAGGTCATTCTTATAGGAAATTTCCTTGCCTACAACTTTGTCTCAGACCGCTTTTCCCTATCTCCACGGGAAATATGAGTTTTCGAGCTTTTCCTGAACCCTTCCGCTTCTGACTTTTTTTAAACGCGACGGGTAAATATAGTCACCAGTTGGCTAAATAAAGTCGATCGAATTTTCCGACATTTCCAATGATTTTCCAACTGAGAGATTGATAGTAGTTGATAGCTAAACTTCTCACCTTTTGATCCGCGACAAGGAATTTCACTTTTATACGCACTAAAACAGAGAATTTTGCGATTTTCTCAAACACGCCATTTTGCAACAAATGAATAGAAAATATGCCAAAAATTTCGATCTCCCATATGATTTACATGGGATGACTAGATCTACCCCAAGGGGTATGTTTTGATTCATTAAAATGAAAAATCATTAAAAGTTATTGAAGAATACACCTTGGCAACATTTTCTGCACTAATCCAGCTAGTGAGAAAAATTATCAGATGGGAAAACTGCTGAAGGAAATGTTCGGAAAACGCGTTTTTCTCAATACGCAAAAGTTTGGGAAATGGGCCAAATATCTATTTTCATTTTTAACTCCTAAAGTACTGATCGGATAACCTCCAAATTACTGTCAAAAATTATATTGTAGGTTGGTAGGGCTTTGCACCCTAATTTTTTCCGATTTATATTTTGGGAGAAATTGGCATTTGAAAATTCCAAAATGACTCTTTTTACCCCGGTCTCCCCTAACCGTTTTTTCCTGTACGAGCCTTTTCGTTTAAAGAAGCGCGCATGGGGCAAAAAGGATCACTCTTGTTTTGAAGAACTAGGTCGCAAAGAAAAAAACGTTTTGATACTTAAGTCATTCAATGGAAACCTAAATTAATCTTTTTAGGCCAATTAATTAGATTTCAGATTCATATTAGAACTTCTTTATACAAAATAGTATCAATTTGTCAAAAATGGGGTTAATTAATTCATTTACTTTAAGGGTAAGGCAATAAAATTACCAACAATATAAGCCTTAAAAACACTAAAATGAAGTCATATTGAGCATTGCATGTATACCATGTATATATAGTTGTTTGACTCCCACCGCTGCCACCAATTGAATCAAACTTTTTTGCATAGAAGTAAAAAATCGTTCAAACTAATTTTAAAATTATCTAAATAAAATCAATGCAAAATACTGGGTTTTTACATTCTTATATCTTAAATGGGGTAATATCAGGGAACAGACTATCTGTTCCTGAGGGTCTTTTAACGTATATTTAGTTCTTTTCATCCCAAAACAAATTAAAAATCAACGTTTTAAAGCATTTCAAACCAATTTTATTACTCCGAACACAATTTAAAGGTCTTTCTTTCCTTCTTCTTTGAAGGTAATTACTTGGCTGAACATTCCGATGAGGCAAGACGCTCAATAACAGCCGCCAAGATCATTTCCGTTCCGTGGGACGTTAAAAAAGGTAAAAAACGAACTTTTTTTTTCTTAAATTTCTTCCTAAAAATAAATCTTTCAAAACCTCTTCCTAATCCCAACAGGGACCGCAAGTATTGAGAAGCCCTACCTTAATAGCATGCTAGGACGCCATTTGGCGGGTAGTTTGTGCGCAACTGTGAGTAAGTACGACATTTTCCAAGATGGAAAGGTGGACATGACGAAGGTGCTGCAGAGTAAGACGATAAAGGAGTTTGATGCGAATTTCACATCGAAACAATTTGGCTTCAAGGATGTGGACAGCTACTACGAAGCTGCCACGCTACACAATAAACTTCACAAAATTAAAGTGCCTTTGCTGTGCCTCTCGGCGGCGGATGATCCCTTCCAGCCACTCGATGGGATCCCCATTAAGGCGGCTGAGAAGTCCTCGCACGTGGCCATTGTCGTTACAGCCCGCGGGGGTCACATTGGCTTCCTCGAGGGTTGGTGGCCATCGTCCAAGGATCAGTACATGGGTAGGCTATTCAGTCAATTCTTCTCAGCTGCCCTCTTCGATACAACCAAGGACTTTGAAAGGACATCCCAAAATATGATGATTGGCGTTGAATGTACATCACGGAGTGATTAGAAAAAAATACTATTTAAAGCAAAAAAAAAAATGGCAAGAAACACTGTGGGGGCTCCTTCTTCGCGCATATCTCACACACAGTGCATTAATTTAACGGCTTCTCCGCGTGACCAATTTTAAAGGAAAAACAGAAAAGAAAATTCCCGCGCGGAGACAACAAAAAAAATGCAAATCTTGCCAGAGCTGCGTGTTTTTTAGCATACAAAAGTGCAAAATAAAATTGCAAAGAATGATTCTAAAAGGAAGACACAAGAAAAACTCTTTGAACAAATTTGCCTTTCCAATTTTTACCTCTCTTACATAGAGTGCAAAAAAAAGAAAAATCGCAAAGTAGGATTGTATTAAAAATAAAACATATCACCCCATTGTTGAACAAAAAATAAATCATTCCATGCTTCTCACAAATTACTAAGGGGGGAAGGAAATACTATTTGTTATCCTTTTCATCACAGTATCGCCCCTTTTTTTCATTCTCCCAAAAAATTCTGCGAGATTTGCGCGATTTTTTTGTGAGGGAGGAAATCATAAATTATATCCATTTAAAACATACCAAAAAGCATTGTGTATGGATTGTGTGTAGTAGAGGAATAGCTGTGATTGTGTATTTAGCAGAGAGATGGCGCTGTGTTCATAAAGAATACGAATTTAGCTCATTAATCACTTGATTTAGCTTCATTAAATGCTGGGATTTTTTTTATTTTAAAGTGATTTCATAAGAGAGGAGAAAATAAGTAATAAACGCAAAAGAAATGATAAGATACTAAAAATCGTACAGTAGATACAAGAACGCTTTATAGGCTTTAAGTATCTTTTAGGGAGAAAAGAAAAACTCTTTCCGGGAGCGGTGGTAATTAATTGTGACTCAATTTAGGCCTAATAGAAGTTTTACTAGGTACGTTTTTTTTAAACTAAAAAATCCATAAATTAATTAAATTTGCCATTAATTCAAAATAAAAGCCCATAGATGACAATAAATATGTCAAAACGTCCCTTGAAAGCTCAAAAGTAGTGCCTTATTACTGGCTTTATTAATGATTTTTCCTTATAAAGAAGAATTTTCTTGGTTTTCCTCATCAAATTCCACTTTATGTTTATTTAAACAATATTTTGAACGCTTTTTCTGCAATTTTAATACTTTTTTGATATTTAATCAACCATTTAAAAGATTCGTAGAGTTCATTACACTCTTGTGGAAGACCAAATACCTTATCCCCCTTATCCAGACGTCCATATTGGACGCTCGCGTGCCTCTAGAAATTAAATCACAAGAGCTAGATCCCTACAAGCTTTGATCCTTTGGGGTTTTTCTGTGATATTTTTCATTTGTTGTTTTTCTTTTAATTTTTCAAAGCTTTCGGCTTCATAGGAATTGACAGAAATGCTGTCTGGTCTGATAAAACAAGAATTGGTAGCTTTTATTCATTTGGAAGCCTTTTAAAGATTTTTTAAATGATTTTTTAATACAATTAGTAACAGAAAATGGAATTAAATTTATCAAAACAGCGCTGGAAAGTTTGAAAATTACGTCTTCTACCATCAATTCGTTCCTATTCTGACGTAAAAATTCTCACAGAAGATCGTACACTCATTAGATTTATCCTAGAAAATACTTAACTTCCACTTCCCCCACAAACGATTCCGGAAGGCGCTAGTTGTCAATTTTATTGCAATCGGAGGCCGAATATGTCAAAGATTAACCCTTGGAGGTTCCGATTTTTTTATCCTCAAACTTTTTTTTTCTAAATTTTCTCCCTAAAAGAAAATGTTTTTCCGACTTTCCTTTCCCCGAACTTGAAGTGATTTACCTTTTTTTAAAACATTAAAAAATCAAATTGGCAACGATGGCCCACAAAGTTCTTCAAAGGTTAATCTCTTGACCATACGTTTAATTATTTATGAGACTTCTGTCTTCATGAAGGATCAATAAATACCTGGTATGTAAAATCTTTTAAATCAGGCTGTATAACTGAAAAACTTCTTGTTCAATAGATAAGAATACCACGCCATCTATGCAGCTAATCCGCACATTAACCGCATTATCTTACTACAAATATATTCACTACACTATGTCAAAAAAAAAACCAGAAAAAATCCAGTAGTGGGATTCACTGAAAGCTTTTCCTTTTTAAAAATAATAAAGAAAATTAATAATTAAAAAAAAGCTAAATGAACAAAATACTTTAGACAAGATTTCAGTGCAATAGATAGAAGAATTTTTTAGGGTTTTACCGCAATAGGCATCGACATAGATTTAAAAAAAATAGGATCTATAAATTACCTGCGTGATCCTTGAGGATCTAACAGGAAGGTGAGCACAATAATGCAATGTTTTTTCAAATTAGTTGTAAAAAAAGAAAATCTTTGAAAAGGTTCTCCGTTTTTTGGGAATTAACTTTCAACACTAAATCAACATATTTATTGTTAACCGTTTAAGTGTTTTTGTAGTGAATTTGAAAATAAAAGAAAATTATTGAATTGACCTGCATTGTTTAGAGTTCCTTCGCTACGGCATCCTCGAGGCTGTTTAGCTGCTGACGCAAGCGGGCGTCGCGTCCAGACCCCCGGCGGAATTCAACTTCAACAATTTGTTCCTTTAGATGGGGCAGAATGTCCCTGACGGCCATTGGATTGACTTTTGCCATCTTCAGCATAAATCTGTTTGAGAGATTTTTAGAGGGAAATTTGAATTTTTAACCGTTAAATTTTAAAATTCAAAATAAAACCGTCGCCAAGATACTCACAGGAAGTAGGCAGAAGTCTGGAAGGAGAGTTTATTCGTCGTGAGATCCTTCAGCCCACGCACGACAATCAACCGGAACTTTGCCTGCCCACGGTAGACTTCCCCCTTGAAGATGAATTCCAGGAGATCGAGAATTAGCTTCTTACTCGGAGCGAAATCATCACTCATCAGCACATGATCCATTAGTGGGAGGCAAACAATATCCAGGAGGGACTCATAAACCCCCAGCGTACTGGATGATTGCACAAAAATCTCCTTAAGCACATTAATAGCCAGGGAAGTGTTGGAGGTGGCTCCTTTGCGCGGAGTCTGCGGGAAGAATCCTTCGCAGAATTTCTCAATGACAAAATTCCCCATTTCCGGTTCCTTTGATGTCAGGCACTTCACGAAGGGTTTAGCCGCCATTGAGGCATTTGTGGTGGTTTTAAAGTGAGGCGTCCAGTGCAGGATCATATTGCTGATCGCTCGTGTCAAGTACTGATCCCCTTTGTAGTCAAGCTTGGCAATTCCTTCCAGGAAAACCGGGAAGATCTTCATCATTGCCCTAACAATATGCACTGATTGTGTCTTCCCCAGCAGAAGCGATGCAGGAAGCATAAATTCCGCCATTAGGAGCCTCATGAAGCAATTAATCTTCATCTGTGTGGTGTTAAAAATATAACAGAAAACATTGAGAAGGTTCCAGAAAACTCCCCAAAAGGATCAACTTACAGGCACATAAATGATATGAGAGCAATGGAGGACAATCACAGCAATCGTCCGATATACATTGTTTGCCCCATCGGGCGTACTGAGTCCCTGCATCGCCCACTTCCCGAAGGACTTAACGTAGTTGTGGAATTTATTGGAGAGCGCCATTTTATCACGAGGATTCTCCAACTGCTCGTACTTCTGTCCAATCCCAAAGAGAAATGCATAGAAGGGCTCTCGCGATGCCAGGAATTCCTCACGATTTATCGCACAAACTTCCTGCAATTCTGGAAGTGCTGCGATGGCTTCCGTGGCCATCCGGAGATCTTCATTTGCGGCTGATGAGCAGAAGATCATACAGCGGATCCAGTGATGGATCAGGAGTCCGGGATTCAGGACGGATACCTTGTCTGAGGTGGCCACCATTGAGAAGAGCGTAAAGAGGGATCTAGAGAAGGGACATTCGGGAGTTCCTTTAGGCTTGTACCTTCATCGTTATCTTCAAACTTCATCGTTTGAATTTTCGGGAATCTCTGTAAAGCTTCGTATTCATTTTTTGACGTTTAATTTGCAAAGATGTCAAATTTAAAAAAAGTAACGTATTATCTACGAAACTAATACTTTGAAGAATGAAAATTAATGAGAAACTTGAAGTTTGTACACTTTCCTTCCCGGAACGATTTGATATGTTCCCGGAAAGTACCATAAATGGCTGGAAGTTGTGCAGTCATCCTGACCATTGCATCAGGAAGTTTCTAAGGGATCTTAGGAACTTCATTTTCGACAGCCGGTTAATATTTGTTTTTCTTTTTAGGTCAAAATCAGTCCATTTAGGAAGTCTCCTTTGCAATTACGTTAAGCGTTTTTATAGACTCAGATTTTGACCCCTAAATGACATCAAAGATCAGCCGGGTGTCGAAAAGGATGTTCCTAAGATCCCTTAGAAACTTCCTGTTGCAATGGGCAGGATGATTGCACAATTTCCAGCCATTTATGGTACTTTCCGGGAACATATCGAATCGTTCCAGGAAGGAAAGTGTACAAACTTCAAGTTAATTAGAATGAAAATTTTACGAATTTCCGAGGATTTCTTCAACAGAATAAAGAAGTAGCTCGATCCGAAAGCTCTGGATAAAAAAATCTTAACCCCCTGAATCCTCAAAATTCACAAAAATCCCAAAGAAATCATTAAAAATCTTCAAAAGAAACTTACTTGGGATTCTTGCAATTCATCTCCATGAAGCTGCTGAACAAATCCTCAATCCTTGGTAGGCCATTCTGTCCTGAAGCTGCCAAGCAGAGATTCCCCGTGAGCTCAGGGAGCCACAGTGTTCCCTCATTTGTCTCATACTCTTCCTTCACGTACGGCAGGATGTGCAGGAAGAAGGCACGGAGGAGTTCCTGTAAATTCCTCCCTTCATCCCCCCTGGCGATGATACCCTGAATCCTCACCAGGGTTCTATTGAGATGATTTAAGAGGAATTCTTTGTCATTCTCCGGGCATGATTTAAGGTATTGTCGCACCCAAGGAGCCACCAGAATGTGCTCCTCGTGGTCAAATGACTCAGATTCTGCGAATATATCGCACATCCCATGGGCGAAGACTTTGAGGACTCCCTGAGGGGTTTGGGTGTCCGTATTTGTGAGATTTAGCTTCGAAACAAGCTTCCCGGGATACTGAGATGGACGTGATTGCCTAAAGGCAAGAATCAGCAGAGCCACCAAGCTTTTGGAAGCAGCCAATTGGCGGGAAGCTGCTAATTCCGGAAGGGGGATTAGCAGACAAATACTCTCGACTCTTTCAATGATTTTCTCATCTCCCATCGTGGTCAGGATTACCAGGAGGCTCGTGAGATTGTGAATGCCCGTTTCATTCATTGATTGCCACTTTTTCGTCGTGAACTTTATGAAAATCCTTCCAGTGACCTTCTGGAAGTTCCTCATAAAGTCCGTTTGGGAGAATTTGTGCAGGAAATGCGCGATTGAGTGGCAGAATGTTGAGTAGCTTGTCTGGGTGGGTGGGAGACTGTCTAGGGGGATGTCCAGGCTCTGTTTTGCTGCTTTTATGTAGCTCATGGCTGAATCGCTGCAAGGAAGGGAATTAGTGAGAAGATCAATAAATATTTCGGGTGGTTTCCGGAGCTTACTTGGGGACAAGGAGGGAGCTCATCCCATCACTGGGAATGTAGAAATTCGTGTTAATCTTCTTGTGGAAGTACTCCCAGAACTGAACAATCACATCAATAGCGCATGGCCAGTTGTTCAGGATGAGGGAAGCTGTCAATCTAATGGCCACACGTGCTTCCAACTCCGAAGGATCCTCAGCAAAGAAGGATTTGACAGTCTTGTCCAGGAGATCAACATTTGGAGGCGTCTGAAAGAAATATTTCGATTAATTTATTATTAAAAATTAAGAGATTTTCCGGGGGTTTCTTACATCCTTGAGGATCCCTCTGGGGATTTCCTGGAGCTTCACAATGTGCAGGAGGATCCATAAGGTGAAAATGTGAGGATTTTCGCATTTATTTGGGCTTGGGCGAAGGTGGGAAAACTTCTCAGAGCCGGATATCAAGGAACTGAGGCAACTGCTGAAGATTTCCCAGAATGTGATCTTCTCCTTGAATGTTTCCAGGAGTGAGATGATGAGGAACCAAACTTCCTTCACACAGACACAGTGGAAGGGGGATTCCGTGAGAATCTCACTGAGCTTGAGCCCATTGAAGGTATTCAGGGAAATCTTCAGCAGATCGAAGATAAACAAGCTCAGAGAGTTGAGAAGTTTCTCCCAGCTCTGGCATTCCCGGAAATCCGTCTCCTGGGCATTTGCACGATAATCCTGCGTGAGGATTGTCAGGATTAGCCATCTCCACTCCAGGCATCCGTGAAAGAAGTGATGTGTTGTGGAAGAGGGATTGCTGTGAATTGTTGGGAGGATATTTGTGCTGGGAATTGAGTCTTCTGCTTCAATAATACTCTCCAGGAGCTTGAGATTCTTCTGCAACTCCTCACGGCTGGAAAGAACAAATCATTTGCATTGTCTTCTTCCAAGAATCACTTCATGATCTTCCCAAAAGTTACCTGATTACATTGAAGAAGCTCCTGGTGTAGTGAAGAAGGGTCGTAATGTGCATCCTCTTGTTGAAATTCGACTCAGAAACAGCCCGTGGAAGTTTCTTCCCACACTTCAGCTCTAGCGCTGTGGTCTTTGCCATCAAAAACAGCGTCTTGAGGAGATTTTCTTCCAGGAAAACTTCCTCAGAAGCACAAATATTGAAAAGTGAATATTCCTGGAGATTTATCTTCTTCCCAGAAGTGAGAAAGGAGAGATCGTTGTTCTGCACAAAGGAGACACTGTGGAAGGATGATGCGGGAACATCCTTCCCGGTGCATACAAAGTGGGATGTGTGGTAATCCTCCGGGAGGATGCTGCAATCTGGTTGAGTTGAATGAACTTCATTTTCCTCCAACTGTGCTGAGATTTCCATCAGCGCCTCGTCATTTTCCTCATCGTCACTCCACGCAAAGTCCATTTTTCGGCTTTTTCTGCAGCCAGGCTTTGAAAATCAATAATAATTCTCCTGAATTTGATGAGATTCACGTGAATTCAAACGATCCGGGAGATTCTATCAAACATAACCTCAATAATTTTGGCGCCAAATTTTATCATCTGATTTTGACACCTAAATTATCAAGCTGGCATGCCATTCCCCCGATAAGTGCAAAAATAAATAAAACAACACGCGAATTTCTTATTAATTTTTCAGTGATTTTTCCAGAATATCCGGAAAAGTTTTAATTTTAACAAATAAATAGAAAAAAAAACAGTCACAATGTCCCTTAGAGATTTAGTGGATCCCGAATGTGGGGGCGCGAATCAGCTGGTGCGCATGGGGAATCAAATAACAAGAGATCCCACGTACAAGGATGAAGGATTCAGCGGTCACCCACAGACGGCAATGCCCGGACGACAAGCTTTCAGCTCGGATCAGCTTGTCAATGACTTCATGGCTCAAATGACGAATGCAGCCCCCCCGCAGACCTTCCGGATGGATGCTCTGCTGAAGGAGATGCGTGACATTGATGCCCAGAGTTTTGGGCATCCCATTGTACCGGCTCCACCCATAATCCAGGAGGTTAATCGCAGTGATGCCTGGTCATCGGAATTCCTCGAGCATCAGAAGCATATTTTTGATTCTCCCAGCAAAACAGCTGGCACACCTGGAGCTGCAATTGGTGGCGCTGTGTGGACCCCGAGAATGCCTCCGGGAATGATGGGTGATCCCCTATTTCAGCCACAAGTACATAATCAATCAGGTGGTGTGGCGTGGACGAAGGATTTCTTCGACAGAGCCGAAAAGGTTGAAAAGGAGAAAACACTGCAGGGACAACCAACAGCTGAAGAGCAGGATGAACTCCGGAGGGCAGCTGATGATCTCCTGCGTACAATGGGAAGTGATTCTGATCCATTCCAGTACTCTGAATTTGTGGATTTCATGAAGAATGTCCGAGATGATTCATCAGTTCTCACCATGGAGGGCGGTGAGAAGGTTGACGGGGAAGCTGCAGCATCTACAGATTGGGTCAAGGATTATGTGGAGACGATGAAAGAAGAAGGTAATCTATTTTGTATTATCTGGGTGAAGAGGGATTGCTTTATCAGCAATAATTCACACTGTGTTTGCTCTTGAAAAAAAAACAGCTGATAAGAAAGATGAGTACAACCAGCAATTCTGGAATCGGCTTCAGGATGAATGGCGGCAAATTGCAGAAGCAAACGACGAGCATCATCCGTGGTTGACGGAATTCCAGGACTTTTATGACCCGTACAAGGAGTACAAATTCGACGAGGACAACCCAATGACAAATGATGAGAATGTTTTCGAGAAGGGAAAGGCTTTCCTCGCACAGGGAGACAGCTCCAGTGCGGCTCTTTGCTTCGAATTGGCTGCTAAGCAGGATTCAACGAATGCCGAATGTTGGGAATTACTCGGACGTGCACAGGCGGAAAATGAGAAGGATCCCCAAGCTATTCCGGCACTGAAGAAAGCCCTAGAATTGCAACCGAACAACATGAATGTCCTGATGGCGCTCGCTGTGTCGTACACAAATGAAGGACTTCAGACGCAGGCACTGAGGATGTTGATAAATTGGATGAAGATGCATCCCAAGTACTCCCATTTGGTACCCGATGCCATGGGGGAGGCTGAAGAAGGTGCCGTGGGGGGATCCATTGCAAAACCGTGAGTTTGACTTTTTTGCTTTTTCTTATCAGTTTCTGTTCTGTTTTTATGTTTCTTTACTGATTATTGTGGTAAAGTAATTATTTTTCCGGCTTAATGACCAAATTTTTCTGATTTCTTAGCCAATTTTTACTTATTTTTACAAAATTCTATAAAGAAAGATGCTTTTAGAATTTTTGACAACTGCTCAGTAGTCTGAAGTTGGCTCTAAATCAATAATTTGCAAGGCCTGCGATGTGAAAAATTCAAATGTTCAAAAATTCTTCCGCAGTCCTTATCTTTCGGACATTCAGGATCTCTTCCTGGCAGCCGTGAGGATGGACCCAAGTGTAATTGATACAGACATCCAGGAAGCCCTGGGGGTGCTGTTTAATCTCTCAGCAGACTACGACAAGGCGGTGGATTGCTTTGAAGCTGTGGTGAAGATGCAACCGGAAAATCCCAAAGCGTGGAATCGCTTAGGAGCCAGTCTTGCCAATGGGAATCGTTCAGTGGAGGCAGTTGATGCCTATCAGCGTGCCCTGGCTATTCATCCGGGCTTCATTAGGGCACGCTACAACGTTGGCATCATCTGCATCAACCTGAAGGCCTACAAGGAAGCAGCAGAGCACCTCCTAACGGCTCTCAATCATCAGGCGACTTCTTCAGCACGCTCCGGGATTGTCAGGGATGCTTCATACAAGCAAATGTCCAATGGAATTTGGAGTACACTCCGGATGGCGGTTTCCCTGCTGGGGCGCCATGATCTCCAACCGGCTATTGACAGGAAGGATCTCGATGCAATGAACAAAGCCTTTGAGATGAATGATGTTTAAGGATTTGCTGGAGATTCATCTGCTGTCCAGGTTAATCTTTTATTTGGTTGGTGATAATTTGACTGGCAATTTTATTTTTTAAAGGTTCGATTTTATTTTGTTAAAGGTTTTAAAATAATAAAAAATGGGATATTTTTACAAAACTGAAATTTTACTTCATTGAAAATTTCATTTGGATTTCATAACCTAATTTGGATTTCATGAAACTTTGCGCCCTCTGTGTTAGTTGAGCTGGAATTTGGACTCGCGGATCTCGCGGACAACAATTTGCATTTTTCCTCTTGAGTTTTCCTTATTTTCTCAATTGTTTTTAATTAATTCGACGCAGTGTGTATTTGTGCAATGTCTGCATTAACAAAGGGTAAGGAAATCTCCATTAAAACTCCCTGACAGGACGCTTAAATCATGAGAATCCCATTCCTGATTCCTCCATAAATCTCCGGACAGAGTGGGTTGTATAATGATTTTTTGGGAGTTTCTTATGATAATTCATAATAAAATTGAATCCATTCGAGTTTTTGTGGCTGGTTTTATCTTTCTTGATAAAAAGTCCGGGCGTTGGTTCGCCTTGAAAGCTGAGAAATGTGGCCAGTTTTATGAAATCTTAAAATTTTTATGGGATTTCTTGCAGGAATCTTTATTGTTGGCGCCAAGAGGACGGCCTTCGGTACTCTTGGGGGCGCCTTCAAGAACACCTCAATCACGGAGCTACAGACGGTGGCTGCTAAGGCTGCCATTGAGGCTGCAGGATTGGAACCATCCCAGATTGATTCCGTCAACATTGGCAACATTATGTCGGTGAGTTTACAAAGAATTCTCTCTTGCCCTCTGACCCCTAGAAATCTGATTAGAATCTAAAGATTTCACAGAACAAACACAGATTTAGCTCAATTTCTTAAATTTTATTCAAACATTTCAAATCCTAACGTTCCAAGGAAGATTCCTTCAAAGAAAACTTCCTTCATTCCCATTTCTTGGACACATCCACATATTCCCCATCAGGGCTGTCATAGTTCTCAATTGGCGGAGTTGCAACCAAGACTCTTGATTTGAATGGCATTAGCTGGGGATCTGGCTGAATGGCAGCCTCGTAGAGTTCCTCCGATTCCAGCTTCAGCTCATCTAGAGCCTTCCTCTGGGCCTGCATCACCTGATCAATTAGCTGGTAATCAGCAATCTTTTGTCCCCTCTTGTACCTCGCCCATTCCTTCTGGAGCAATGCTCGTTCCTCCTGAACTTCCGGCGTTAGCTCAACTGATGGCCTCACGCGAACTCTGCAAGACAAATCCTTATTAGTCATGAAACTCTTTAAAAGAAAATCCCTCAAGAACTCACTTCTTCTCATCAATGAGCGTAAAGGGCACCTCAAGCTCATCAATGGGCTTCAGTTGTCGTGCATTCTTCTCCAGTCGCCGGATTTGCTTCTCCAACTTCTTTTTCCTTCGCTCATCTCGTTGCTTTATAATTGCCGGATCGAGTTTTTTCTTCTTCTTCAGCGGTTCAGCCATTAGGACAGGTGTGCTGTTGAAGAAACGCATCCCCGTGAGGGATTCCGCCCCCACAGGAGGTCCCAAAATGTGCAAACAGCTCCTTAACCTAAAACACAATTGAGGAAATTATCAAATATTCCCCGAGATTTTGCAAATATTTCAGGAATTTTAAATTGATTTGATAACTGACCTATTTGTGCATCTGCTGAGGAACATTTTCTCGAGTTTCCCAAAGAATTTTCACTGATAAGCGGCGAATTGGAATTTTAAACTCTGATTTGATAAATATTTTGACTTACATAACCCCCATGCAAGTCATGAGACAAAACATAAAATGGCTTGCAAGTTTACATGAAACGAAAGAAACTTTAGGGGTGAAATTTTCAAACGTTAGAAAAAATGACAAATACAGAAAAACTTCAAACTTTAGAAAAGAATTGTCAACAAAGGTTATAAAATAAACGTTAAACTTTGAAAAAAATAGGTCATTATTAAAAAAAATGTGTCATTGAACGTTAAAAAATATATCAAACGTAGAGGAATGAAATATGTATCAAAAAACGGACATTAAAGGTTCAAAAAAAAACGTGACAGCTAGTAACACAGAACACCAATTATGAAGAAGAAAAGTCAGACGTTAAAAAAAAAAACGTAAAATGAACAAAACAGAAACGTCAAACTTTAAAAAAATGTAATGTTAAACGTTAGAAAAAAAGCTTCAAAGTTAGAAAGAATGTCGAACTTTAAATATATTAAATGTTAGGAAAGATACATCACCAATAAAACGAATATAAGATGCTTCAGAATTATTTTTTTTAAAAAAGTACATCAAACGGATCTAACGTAAGAAAGAAGCGTCAGATGTTAAAATGAACAGAACAGAAACGTCAAACGTTGACAAATAATCGTCAAACATTAAAAATTAGAATGAAATAAAATTAAACGTTATAAGATAAATGTCAAAATGTTTGACGTAAATGTCAAGTCGTTTTTAAATCATCTTTAACGTTTTTTTGACATTTAAAAAATCAAAAAAATATTGATCGGATTATGGGAGTTTTCCTGTCATTTTCTACTCCACAGAGAATATTTTGTGAAAATTTTAAGCCTTTGCAGCCATTTCAAGCAATTCTGATTTTTTTGCAACTTCTCTACTTCATCCAGCGACGTTTTAGTTAATTTTTAAAGTTCTTTCGAAATTCTTTATTAGCTCCCAAAGTGAGTTTCAAACTTGAGGAAGTTTTTCAAGCAGAAATAATAATCAAAAAATAGATTTTTTTTATATTTAAAATACATTTTATTCTTGAGCGTATTTTTTGTTTCATCTCCTAAAATATTGTCACATTTAATTAATAATAATTTGTTTAATTTTAATAAAATAAGCGATACAACAGAGGCTATATGTTTTGGGCTACACATAGACAATTTCTTGTGCTTTGTGGATGATTTTGCATGATGTTCAAAGTGCGAAGGAACTTCTTGGTTTTGCCTTTGTAAAAAGTAATTAAGAGATGGATATCACAAAATTTCCTAACACATTATTGCAATAAAATATTGAATCCTCTGCAAAGGAGAAGCAAAAGACGAGAAGAGTGTAGTAGAGAGTGGAAATCACATGCGCTAGGGAAGGCACAATCGTCGATTAATCTCCATATCGAGTGCTTGACGGTACTTCTCGTAGCGAACCACAATATTTTGCAGCTCCTGCTTGTAGAGGCGATTCAGCATGCCGTCGAAGCACTCGAGTTTATTGAGGGGGAACATGTCCCATTTGAGTTTGTGATCCGTTGCTGGGTCGGCACGCATGTAGACCATCAGCCAGGGGGGGATTTCCTCCAGGAGGTAGGGATTAGCAGGAACAAGGGCACTGTGGGTGGTTACGTGCGTTGCCAGCTGTGGTTCGGGGATTACAGCTCGCGGGGCCTCTGTGGCGGTTGTGTAGAGATAGCACGACGTGAGACAGGGATGATTGTACTGAGCCTGTCGTGTGATGTGACTGCAAGAGGGAGGGGGAGGTGAGTTCTGTGGGAAATCTTTAATTGAGGAGGACTTACTTGACGTAGTAGATGCCATACTGTGGCGACTCAATTCGTTGCCATCCAATTGGGAGGCCCTCCCGCTCAAGGGGATGCGACCAGTGCGTTGTTTGTGCATTGTGATCAAAGTAGTACTTCCTGCCACGCAGTGTGTTGTGCACAGACCACCCTGGAGGCAGTGGAAGCTCATCCTCGAGGGTTTGTTGCGAAGAAACTGCAAAAAACAAACAAATTTTTATTCCTTCGTCATTTTGGCACAATTATTAAATTTATTAGTTGGTGTTCCACTTCGTGACCTCAGATCGGGCTCAAACTTGGTATGAGCACGTTTTAGACATTTACCTTATAGCTCGAGAACGGTAACAGATATTAACTTTTGATTTGAGGTTTTATATAGAAATGTGGGTGTAAAATTTCATTTTTTCGCATTTTCAAAATCAAAAATGGCCGCCGTCCGCCATTTTGAACTACTGTCAACCACTTCCCTTACAGCTAGAGGTCTGAAATTTTAGTATGTTGTAGTGCTCAGTGAGACATTTTCATCGATAATTCATACTTGAAAATCGGTCAAGCGGTTTAGCAAATATGGCGGCCTTAAGCAAAAAGTGTTTTTTCGATATAACTCGAGAACGGCTTGACCGATTTTGACCAACTTAGGTTCAAACGAAAGGTAATGAGAAGCCCTACAACTGTTTAGAACATTCCAAGTTCCAAAAATGATCGCAACAGGCGCTAAAAGCAAAAACAAAAATTGCCTAACTTTAAGGGGCAATATCTCGAATCCCCATTAGGCAAATCTTTTAAATTTTGATATATTGTAACCTGACTCAATATCTTTCACCAGTCCGAAAATAAAGAAAGTCTATGTCGACGTTTAGAAGATATGTCCATTTAAAAAATTCTTGAATTTGAAAAGTTCTAAGATCCATATCTCTTGACCGACTGGTCCGATTTTGCTCAACTTGGTATCAATTTAAAGGTTTTGTAATTCTCTACAACTTTCTAGAACATCAAAAACCTCTAGAATCATTCCTTGAGGAGAAAAAATGCCAAAATCTGTTTTAATAAAACAAAAACCCGCCATTTTGTGTTCTAGAGGTGACTTTGAATTGTTTAATTATAGCTTGTTTCAAGACCTTTTCCAAAACTAGTCGAGAAATTTCTGTAGGTGTTATAGAACAAGAGATATAGCCATTTTTATGCATCAAATTACTGAATTTCACAAAAAAATCACCTTTTTCTACTAATACTGCTCACAAATTAAATTACAACGCATAAACAAACTTCTCTACACGTTGTGGGACACCAACTCTTATAACTGGACGCGTTCTGATTGACTTTTGTGGATCTTCACCTTGTGTGAGGATGTTGTGCCTCTTATTGTGCAGCAATTGCTCCCCGTAGGTCATCCCACTGGTGACATCGATTGCACGGATGTTGGAATAGATGGGATTATCCGTGGACATGACAGCCATACTTGAGCCGTAGTAACTGAGGGAATTTGGGGGGATATTTGAGTAGATTGACTGATGCGTGGGCTTCGTGCCGTAGCGTACGTGTGGTGGATAGAGCGCCGGCACGGGGGGATTGTTCTGATCTTGGTAGTACACAGATAAGCTCGATGTGGTGTTGCTGTAAATTGGTGATTCCGAACGTACCACCCCCTGATTGACCGAATGCTGCGGATGATTCTCATAAATGGGCGATCCGTCAGCATTGTAGGGCCTCGCGGGGTTACTCAGTGCCCTCGCAGCTGCCTCCTGCTGCTGCTGCTGTCCCTCAAAGGTGTGCCCGTGCGCCTGATTGAGGGAGAAAGCACGCGAAAAGTTGGGAACTGACTGAAATTGCTGACTGGCGCTCTGCTGCTGCTGATACTCATGGAGACGTATTTGATCGATTGCATCAATCTCCACGTAATTCCCATGGCTATTGCTCTGACTGATTGACTGCGTGGAAGTCCTCCGATCGTTCTCACTCTGCATCAATTGATACAAGCTGGCAAAATTGTTATTCCTCCCCAATTCTCCGGCCCCAACAATCCCCGGGGACATCCTCTGTGGCACATTAACCATACTACTACTAATCTGAGGGTTCGGTGTGTACTTCCCCTCGTGCCCCAACCCCGTGGATTGCTTATTGGTCAAATTCTTCCCATTCCCAAACACCGCATTCTGCAGTTGACCCCGACTTCCGGCAAAATTCTGCGAAATATTCGCTTCACTCAGTTGCTGACTATTCCTCCGTGCTTTTGCCTTATTCTTCGTCTCCTCCGTTGTCCAGACATTAATAACTGCCAAAAGAGAAATCGCAAAAAACTCGCGAAATTTCTTTTTTTGATTTTTTTTTCAACTCTTACCTGGAATATCGGGGGGAGTATCTTTCTTCACGTATTTCCCCACAACACCCTGCTTTATGGATTTATCCTTAAACAACATTATATCCTCACGACACTCACGTACCCGTTTGTGGGGAAATTAAATGGGGGGAAATGAGGGAAAATGCGGATTTTTCACATTGAACTTAAAAATAAACAATCATTGTGTGAAAGAAAAATTCGGGAAGACGTCAAATTGCGCGCATTAGACATTGAAGGTTTCTGTGAAAGTTTCAATAGTTCGTGAAATATTGCAGAGGATTGATGAAATTTTACTTGACCTTCCTTGTTTAACGTTAGATGCTAATTTTTTAACTTTAAACGATTTAATATCATACGGTGACGTTTTTTCTTTACATTTTGTCATTTATTTTGTAAGATTTCATGCTCATTTAAATATTGTTTGACATATTTTTTATGTTTGACATTTCTTTTTTCTAACGTCTAATGTTTTTTTTAACATTTAAAAATTCTCTTTTGAAAGCTTTTTAAATATATATAATTTTCAGTCTCTATGTAAGTTTGTTCGGCTTTTGAATAAAAAATATGAATTTTCCGAATTTTCAAACTTTTAATGAACAAAAAAAACGTTTTTATCTATTTTCCTTTCAAAAAACAATATTTTTGCGAATTCCCAAAGGCCTCAATAGTTAATCTACTCCTCAAAACCACTTAAAGAGAGATTATTTGTTATTCAATATTTAATCAAATCTTATCAGGCCTTTCTCGGGCTTTTCTTATCTCTACTAATGTAATGTAATCATACGCCTCTCACACAGATGGCCGCAAGTGATGGAATTTATATGCCCCGTCATGTACTCCTCAAGTGCGGAATCCCCCAAGATCGTCCTGCCCTTGGGGTTAATCGTCTCTGTGGCTCAGGCTTCCAGGCGGTTGTCAATGGAGCTCAGGACATCCTCTTGGGTGCTGCAAAGGTCTCCCTAACTGGTGGCGTTGAGAATATGTCAATGACACCTTTCCTAGCGCGTGGAATTCGTTTTGGAGTTCCCCTGGGGACAAATGGGGTCCTCGAAGATGGCCTCTGGGGCGGACTTACCGATACCTACTGCAAACTCCCAATGGCGCTAACGGCTGAAAATTTGGCGGCTCAATTTAAAATTCCACGTGAGACAGTGGATAAGTTTGCCCTTAGATCTCAACAGAATTGGAAGAAGGCCCAAGATGAGGGGGCTTTTGCAGCTGAAATTACTCCAATTAAGATCAAAGTCAAGGGGAAGGAAGTCGATTTTACCGTTGATGAGCATCCAAGGTACGAATTTTTGAAATTTTCGCTTTTTGTGGTTTTTTAATGCTTTTTCTGTGATTTGTTTGCCTTTTTGTAACATTTTAAGCAATTTTCATTGCATTTTTAACAGTTTTCATTGCATTTCACTCATTTTTCCGCATTTTAACAATTCTAACCTAAAATACTGACTACTTGTTGGCTTAGAACTAACTTTTTGCTGCAAAAATATAACAAAAAATCGCTTTTTATCCACCGAATGTGCTTATTAATGCTTAAAAATAACTCTTTTTGCCTTTGTTTATAATTTTTTGTGCTTTTTAAATGTTTTCTGTGGTTATTAAATTACTAATTAGTGTTTCATTAGTGCTCTGTATGCTGAATGTTTTATGGTATGTTGTAAAATAATCGCTTTTTGATTTTTTATTGCAAATTAACTGCAAAGAAAAACAAAAAAAACTGTGACTAAAAAGCTTTTCCACCTCAGGCCACAAACGACGCTTGAAGGTTTAGCAAAATTACCGACTCTGTTTAAAAAAGATGGCGTCGTAACGGCAGGATCGGCATCTGTAAGTAGCAGAATTTTAAGTTTTTATTCATCTTAAAGCTAAAAATAAATTCTTTTTCAGGGAATCTGCGATGGTGCTGCTGCTGTAATTGTGGCCTCAGAGAAGGCAGTTGAGGAGTACAATTTGAAACCCCTAGCTCGTCTGGTTGCCTACTCTGCTGTTGGGGTTGCTCCAGAAATCATGGGAATTGGTCCTGTGCCAGCTATTAAGAATATTCTCAAACTTACGGGACTTTCTCTCAATGACATCGATCTCATTGATGTTAGAATTTGAAAAGAGGGCGCCATTTTGAATATTTGGGCTAATTTTGGGTTTTTTTTCGTAGATTAATGAAGCCTTTGGCGTGCAGACTTTAGCTTGTGCTGAAGCCTTGAAACTTGATATGTCCAAGTTGAACGTCAACGGAGGTGCCATTGCTCTTGGACATCCTCTGGCGGCTTCCGGATCGAGGATTACGGGGCATTTGGTGCACGAACTGAACAGGAAGAAGCTAAAGAGAGCCATTGGATCGGCTTGCATTGGCGGTGGCCAAGGAATTGCTCTTCTCCTTGAATCTGTCTAAATGACTGATAAATGAATATTTTTTCCTAATTTTTTAACAATCAGAATTTTGTATCTTTATATCCATGTTTGTAAGAACCATGGCCATGGTATTGTGAGGTTATGGTGCAAGAATAAATCAATTTTTGGGTAGGAAAAGAATTTTTATTCTTTTATTTTTTTTTATGGTTTTTATGTTTATTTTTGAAAAGTAATTTTCATGTGAAATTTTGGAAATTTTTCATTTCTTCAATTTCAACAAACTGTTTCTCACAGTGTACCGAATTGAAATTTTCTCCGGAAGAAAACTTCCTTCCCCAACTACATGTGGCGCTAGCTGTCGTGCTTTTTGTCTCTTTCACTCTAATGTAAAGTGAATGATTTTGCATCTCGCTCACTTTTTGTCAACATCAACACGTGCTGTTTACAAATTTTGTGCTCCACAAAAATAATTAAATTTCCTCATTTTCACGGGAAATTGTGGGAAATTCAGCAATGTCAGCGTGTAGTGAGATAATAGAGGACATTGAGGATTTGATTTCATCGCAGGACATCACACCAAAGGAACGGTATGCGAATAAAAAGGACGTGACGGCGCGTGTGAAGAAGCAGGAAAAGCAGGAGCCGAAGGAAAAGCCAATTTTCCAGAGTGTTGTGCCGGGAACGCAGAAGATCTACGTGAAAACATGGGGTTGTGCCCACAATAATTCCGATTCGGAGTACATGGCTGGTCAGTTGTCGGCCTTTGGGTACAATCTCGTGGATGACAAGAAGCTGGCGGATTTGTGGCTGCTGAATAGCTGTACTGTGAAGAATCCCTCCGAGGATACGTTCCGGAATGAAATTGAAGCTGGTGTGGCGGATGGGAAGCATGTTGTTGTGGCTGGATGTGTTCCCCAGGGAGCCCCAAAGGCGGACTACCTGCGTGGATTGAGTGTGATTGGGGTGCAGCAGATTGATCGTGTTGTTGAGGTGGTGGAGGAGACTCTCAAGGGGCACAGTGTGCGTCTGTTGCAACCGAAGAAAATTGCCGGAAAGCGTGTGGCTGGACCTAAATTGGCACTGCCGAAAGTCCGGAAGAATCCCCTGATTGAGATCATCCCCATCAATTCGGGATGCCTCAATCAGTGCACGTACTGCAAGACAAAGCATGCCCGTGGGGATTTGGTCAGCTACCCTCCGGAGGAGATTGTTGAACGTGCTAGGCAGGCCTTCCGGGAGGGGGTTTGTGAGCTCTGGCTCACTTCGGAGGACACTGGGACGTATGGAAGGGATATCGGGACGTCTCTCCCGGAACTTCTGTGGCAACTTGTTGCTGTCATTCCCGAAGGATGCATGATGCGCGTTGGAATGACTAACCCGCCGTACATTCTGGAACATCTCGACGAGATGGCAAAGATTCTCGCCCATCCGCGTGTCTATTCCTTCCTCCATGTGCCCGTTCAGAGTGGGAGTGATGCCATCCTGGCTGCCATGAAGCGTGAATACTGCCGGGAGGACTTTGAGAAGGTCGTGGACTTCCTGAAGGAGCGCGTAGCTGGTGTTACCATCGCCACGGACATAATTTGTGGCTTCCCCGGGGAGACGGAGGAAGATTTCTCCGAGACAATGGATCTCTGTGCAAATTACAAATTCCCATCGCTCTTTATCAATCAATTCTTCCCACGACCCGGCACACCAGCTTCCCGGATGCCCCGAATTCCCGCAAATCTCGTTAAAACCCGCACGAAACGTCTCACGGAGCTCTTCAGCAGCTACGAACCGTATCAGGAGCGGATTGGTCTTACCCAGAGGGTCCTTGTGACGGAAATCTCCCACGATAGACGCTTCTATGTGGCGCACAATAAATCCTACGAACAGGTTCTCCTGCCCATGAAGGAGAATCTTCTGGGAAAATCTGTGACAGTTCGAATCATTTCTGCCACGAAATTCAGCATGCAGGCTGAGATTCTGGACAGTGAGGATGCCTGGAAAGAGTGCAGTGTTGTCTCAGAGGAGAATAAGCTTCAAAATGGCTACATAAACTGCCCGGATTTTGAAGATACCAGCGGACAGGAACCTCCAAATGTCCCAGAAGTTACCCCAAAGCAATCCCCACTCTTCCTCTATGGACTCATAGCCCTCCTCCTGGCCATTGTGTACCGCTTCACGTGGAAACTCCTCACAGACGATGAATAGAACTCAAAAAATCAATTGCTTGAAAATTTTTATTAATTTTCACTTCATAAATTACATTGTTTTCTTCACCCTTTGTGGGGGATCAATTGTAGTAATAAAAAAGAAGAAATTGCATCATGTGCGGGTTTTTTTGTTGTTCTTTTAAATGAAAAATAAGACTTTAAAAAAAATGAGACTTAAGTAAATCCATTAGGCAGCTTTCCTCAAATGGATGGTTCTGTGCCAAAGTAGCGATCGCCAAAATTCCCAATGCCCGGAATTACGTAGAATTTCTCATTAATCTCCGGATCGAGGGCTGATGTGACAATCCGGACATTTGGGAAGGCGTATGCAATTGAATGGACCCCAATTTCGGCCATAAGGAGCGACACAAGGAGGATATTCTCCTCGGGGACGTCGTGATCGAGCAGCACCCGTATTGCCATCATGGCAGCCGCTCCTGTGGCCACGGTGGCATCCATCAGGATAACGTGGTAGTCTTTTATATCCTTTGGCAATCTTAAGTAGTACAGCTGTGAGAAAAAGATTTTTTTTTCAAAATAAAATTTAAAAGAAAAATCTTTTTAAAGAAAATTCAAAGATAAAAACTTCAGAAAGAAGAAGAAATCTCACCTCTGGCTCCCCGGTGGTCTGATTTGTCTGAATGAGAATCTTCCCAATGCGAATGTCCTTGCAAACGTCGCAAACTGCCTGCTCCATCGTCTCACCCGCCCGCAGAATTGATACGCCGCAGAGTTTCTCACTCCCAAGGCGTTTGCCGGCATACGACACCCCCTGTGGGGTCTCCACACTCACATCCTTGAACGGCAGGAATCCCAGGGCGTACTCAATCACGAGCCTAATAAGGCGCTTTGAGTAGAAGATGAATTCATCGCGGGGGGTGGCGTGATTGCGTATGAATGTGTGCAGCCCCTTAACTTGGGGCGTCGTTGGCAGTAAATGCAGTGATTCCGGCATTGGTTGCCCAATGTAGGACTGTGCCAGGGTTTCCCGCAGTTTAAAGCCACGCTAATGAAAAAAGAACATCCAATTAATTGATTGAAAGGGGTTTTTAAATGCTCCAGTTGGGGTCATTTTAGTGATTAGATTAATAGAAAAAAAATTACATTTAATGTGGAAATGCCCCCCAAAAGAAATGGAGCTTAACTCTAATCAATCATCTGTGACTTGTGGGGGAAGGGAAGGAGGGAGATATAAATAAAATCTGTTGGACTGTTTGAGCTTGAAAAAAAATTGATTGAAATGATTTTTTTTAACCACAGAAAGGTCATTTAGTGGTTGATTGAATTAATATAGGTAATGAAATAAGAGAATTGAGGTAGATTCTGATAAAAATCTTTTCTTTTCTATAAAATTTAAAGTTGTTGTAAGATTTTGATAATTGATTTTTTTAAATCGTTCTAATGTAGGTCTAGGAAAAAAAGAAAAACAAAAAGAATTTGTGAAGGAAAATAGTCATGAAATAATAATTTTCCTTCAAAATCCGATTTAAAATAGAAATAAAATGTCAAAATCCCTATAAGATTTTTCCCAGAATACCAAAAATCTTATAACTGACGAATTGTAAGGAAAGAAAAGATTTATATTAGAATCTACCCCTATTCCCTGGTAAATCCTTCCAAATTCTCTCTATGCTCTCTATTTTATTCCTAATTTGAAGATTAATTGATTTATTCTTATTCAGAAAATATTCTTTAGATGAAAAGCAACAGAAAAAAATGATTTTTAACTTTAAATATAAACTTCGGTCATGCACCATTTTAAGCAATGTTAGAAATAGCTTTTTCTTCATTTCCACAATTGCATTAGAACTCGTTGTAGACCATTTATTTGTTTCTTTTGGTTTGTACGAGTTACTCATGCATAATAATCCGGAATTTAAAAAAAAGTGGTATAAAAATGATTGGGAAAATTTCGTTTAATAAAAGAAATTGAAAAATTGTTGCTCTTGATAATTTTATTGAAAATAGATGAGTTTTTCTTGCTGAGAGAACACGACTTACGACCTTAAGTAGGTTCTCAAAAGACTTCAATGTAGGATATTTCGAAGGCTTTTATTCCCTCTTCATCAAGCATGTAAAATAGACGGTAAAACATTGTCACAAAATACAAAAATTAAATTAATTGCAAGACGGAGAAATTATTGATTTCCCATTTATTTTACTTCCCTGATGAAGATGGAATTAAAAGTCTTCGAAACGTCGTATGTATTTGTGGGAGCGAAAGGACGGCTCAGTAGAGACGGGAAGAGAGAGAGAGAGTTAGTCGAAGGGCGTACGTTGGCGAGTGCAGAAGTGATGGGCGAGAGTGACATTGAGGAGATTCAACAAGAGGAAATAGGAGAGGAAGAATATCAAGAAAACGGTGAGTACCACAGTATTTATAATTTTTTTAAATTTTCTTTTGTAGATAAGATTTAATATTTAATTAATTTTTTATGTTTTTTAATTTATCTGTATGGAAATTGCTCTTCTTGACCTCTTCTCATTGAAAAAATGATTTATTTGGAACAAAAATCATTAATACTTCTTCAGTTGTCAATGCAATGATTAGGTTTGTTTTGCAAAATTACGCTTGTATTTTTAAAAATTCCAATAAACCTATTTTAATAAAAATCTTTTGAAGCTTTTTTTTTTTGATAAATTAAGAAAGTTTCAAAAGGTTTATTCAAATCGATTTCTTTACAGCTATTACAAAAAAAATGCTCGTTTTTTTTCTTTTAGTACTTATACTTCGGCTTTACACCACTTGAGTCAAAACACTTCACAGCAAAATAAAGGCCTCTTTTAAAACTTATTGCGTAAACTTCGGTTGCATTTCATTCTATGACCAACTATAAACAGATACTGTGAATGATTATTATTTTAAACTTTCACCTTTTACTTCGGTAATACATCAGTTTTATTATGATTTAAATATTTTCAATTATTTTAATTTTCTTTTAAAGATAAATTAATCTTCTCAAGCAAAAAAACTCTGCCATTACTCAAAGGATGAAAGAAATATCCTATTCGAGATACTAAAGAGAGTATCTAGCTGTTAATCTGTTAACAAAAATGTTAACCTGCTCCAGCAGTGAGCTCATACTTTATTACAATTTACAAAATATTAAATAAAATGTATATTTTTCTGTATTTAATTTCGACTCACCAGCTGTAGCTGCGTGTGTACATGTTGAACAATAAGTTGGATGGCCACTTTATTTTCCCCACCGCGGGGAACAATAATATCCGCATGCGCCATACTCGGTGCAATGTAGTTAATGTAGGATGGTTGCACCATTGTTGAGTACTGCTTGAGAACTCCTTCGAGATCTCTGCCACGCTGGCTAATGTCCCTCTTCAGTCGCCTCGCTAGCCTTACGTCGGCATCTGTGTCCACAAATACCTTCATATCGAGCATCTTGAGGATGTCAGGGCTGTGAAACACGAGAATTCCCTCAAAAATGATCACGTTAGCGCCATACATTGTTTTCTAAAGAGGAAGAGCAATTGGGAGGCGCGCAAAAGAGGAAGAATTTATGATCAATTCAGAGAAATTTAATTTTTAATTTGTTTGCTTTGTACTCACTGTTGTCACTTCACGTGAATGTGTGACGAAATTGTAAACAGGAACTTCAACTTTACGGCCCTCTTTGAGCTTTTTCAGCGTTTCTGCCATTAGGTCAATGTCGAATGCATCGGGATGGTCAAAATTGTACCTGAAAGGAGGATTTGTTTTTCCTCAAACTTTCAATTGGCAAAAATAAAGCGTTTTGATCGTACTCATTGAGTCCTGCTTGATGATGTTGCTTCTCATTGAGAATCTTGTAGAAGCAATCCATTGAGAGCAACGTCACCCAGGGCACATCGAGACTCTCAATAATCTTTTGTGCCACCGTCGTCTTCCCCGATGCTGATCCACCGCAGATCCCAATGACGAAGGGCTCAACCTGCTGGCCGGCATAGTTGTACCACGGGGGACGACCAGCTGTGTAAATGGTACGATTGTGGGCACGAATAATTGACTCAGACGAACTTATGGTTGTTGTCTGATTCATCGATGTGGTGCGTTGGCGTCGTGGGCGCGGTGAACGCGTCTGGGCACCTTTCCACGACTGATGGGGCACCGTAGTCGGTGAGGCTGGGCAACCAAAGTCCATTGAACCATTCTCCCCATTGGCACTTCCCGGTGTGTCCGGAAACACAGAGTCTCCGCAATCATTGTGATCTCCTACGTCACTGCAAAGAGGTACCCCCATCCAAAGAGAAAAATCTTTAAAAATAAATCTTCCACCACAGACCATGGATGGATGTCAACGAACGATTTTGAACAAACACGCGCGCCTTTGAAGCATTTTTTCTCTCTCTTTTCTTGTGATTTTCTTGTAGAAAATTAAGAGTTCTGACCGAGCATAAAATGAAGAGAATGTTTAAAAAGAATTTGTCAGCAAAATTTGAGAAAGAAGATCATTATCCATTGAATGCAAACGTTGTGATATTCAATCCGTAATTCCCGTAATTCAACCCATGCAGACTCAGTTTATTTTTTTTTAACCCTCCAGGATGTTTAGACGTTGAATTTATAAATAGCCAGTCTCGCAAATATTTTTTTTGATAAGATTAGTAAATGAAAATTTTATGGGGGTATTGCAAAAAATGCTAAATGGTTTTTTTTTGGGGTGTGTGTAAAATTCCTTTTATCGTGCGCAGATAAATAACGAACGATAGTGCTGAATGGCGTCAATTCACATTGAAACACGTAGAATACATTAAAACTAACATAATATGTTCTCTCTCTCTCTCTCTGACATCAATGATTTCCGATTTGAGATAATTTACGTTTTACACGACAAATCCATTGAGGTGGATTAAATTGGGAATGATTAGATCACAGAGAAAAAAATAACAGAGAGCTTTTGAAGCTTTTTCTTTTGTCCGATAGATGGGGAGAAAGATTGACTTTTTGATTCTCTTTAGAAACTTCATCAGGGGCTCTTGAGAAAAGAAATTGTATTGAATGATTTGAGATTGTTTTAATTAAGCAAAATTAATAAATTTACCTTTTCACGTTTTTTGGGTTATACGTAGACCGAAACATGAATGAAACATTTTATTTTATCAATTTTTTATGAATCTAATTTTTTTTTCAAGTAGAAATATAATAAAGAAGACGTTTTTCCGGAAAAATTTCCTCTGAGATTGTTTATAGAATAAATATCATGATAAAAGATCGCATGTTTCAATGTTTTTATGTTTCACGTTGAACGCGAAAGGGTTAATTTAGAATTAATAGATAAAAGCTCTAAAATCTCTCAGTCTCTCTCAAAAGAATTTTAGAATTTTATTAATATGTATAATAAAATTCCATTCATAATACTTTTTGTAATGATTTTTGGAAGATATTTATTAATTTTAACCCTTTAGCGTTCAACGTGAAACATAAAAACATTGAAACATGCTCTCTTTATCACGATATTTATTCTATGAATGCTCTCAGAGGACATCTTTTCAGGGAAAATGTCTTGTTCAACTTCTTTTGCGTGAATTTAATGTACATATTTCTAATTAGAAAAAAAACAATTCAATTCATAAAAAATGGGATAATAAAATGTTTCATGTTTGGGTGTCTATGTATGCCCCAAAAAACCGCGAAAGGGTTAATTCAAATTGAATGCGTTTTTAAAGAAAATTCGATTTTTTTTATAATTAGGACCTGAAGAAGAACATAAACATTCTCAAAACGTCTTTAGAATTTTCGTAATGATTTAAAATATTTTTCCTTCATCAGAAAATCGTGAAAAAATTTATTAATAAATCGACTTAAATTATCAAGATCTCTTCAATTAATAATTTTTATTATTCAAATCGATTCAAAGATCCGATTTAGCATAAAAACTATAGATTATTTCTCAAACATTTCAAAGCAAATGCAATCAATTCTCTGACTAATCTCACAGGCATACGGAGCTAATGCGCAAAAGTAGTTGACTTTCGCCTTTATTTTCTTTTGAGGAAGTTTAAAGATAAGAAGAAAATTAATTTTTATTGATCATTTATTTATTTAATCATCAGCTGAAAGATCTCGTCAATAAGTCTGCTCTCTACATCACGAAAATACTTCGTTTGATGCTCAAACAGTCCCACATTCAGTTAATGATTTTGTGGCTCTTTGGTCAATAAAATAAATAAAATACTTTAACCAACACGCGTGCAGTAATGGACAATTTCGCAATAAAGATGTTTGAAAATGTCTTTAAAATTTTTTGCGCAAGATTCACATTTCACAAATGGCGCCTCGCAATTTACGTTCTTCAAATTCTCCATAAATTTTTTCTTTTCTTTTCGTTTATCATGGCTGAGTAAACGTTTTTTTTTTCAATGCAAATTTCTGTTTGACTTTATTATTAACCCATCCTCACTTTTTGTATGATATATCATACGCAAAATTGGTATTTTTTGTTTAATTTTTATGACGCGAATTCGCAAAAATTTCCTTCCGGGTTAGTGTTTTCCACTTTTATAAACCCTTAACTCTTTATATTAATTTTCCTGGGTGTCAAAAACATAAAATAATGTTATTTTTTGACAAAAATCTAAGTGTATCCAATTGCAATGTTGTCCGGGAACCAAAATGTGTGTATTTTAAGTGACAATTTCCTTTTTCTCTGTATTATTTTGTACAAAATCTCTTATTTATTAATAAAACTTTGTGAATTAAGCAAAATATCCGTCTCCGGCCGCAAATTATTCAATATTTTACGTGATAAACATCTGCGTATGATATATCATACGTTGGTTGAATTGAGGTACTTTTTAGGTTAAAGTGCGAGTTTATTTCTGTGAGGGAAGATCTAAGGGTTTGGGAATGAAAATATAGATTGCAGTGAAAAGGAATGCCAGGAAGTGCTAAATCAGATACATCGTAAGTATTAAAAAGTATCTAACACCGGGAAATATAAAAATTATAGCGAAAATCTTGATTTTTGTAGGTCTGAGAACGAAGAAGGATAGCACAACCGGCTCTGTCCGGAGACTTGTCAGCATGCTCACAAGAAGTCTCCGTCCTAGAGCCAACCATGCAACTTGAGATGGTTATTTTATTTCCTGGCTACGCAACTGTTAGCGATGAGGACAACTGTGGGAACCACGACAAGTTCAGCTTCTATCTTCTTAGAGCTAGAACTCTACAAGAACGCGGTGAGTTGATTGTGAAACCCAAGGATTGGAGTTCTATTGGAGCAATTAATTAATTCTGGTCCAAAATCTAGCCAGAATACTTAATTTAAGCATAAATTATGTAATTTATGCATTTAAATAAATTAAAGTTTTTGTTTTAAGACTGAGAAAAAAATGGATTTTTTCAACCCCCTTTCGTTAAACGTATGATATATCATACGGTGTCTACCGACGCCCCCATGGGGGCTAAAAATTTTTTTTTTCAGGAATTATATTTCTTATAGGCTTATTAGTCAAATTCTAGAAAATGAAGGTCCTAGGTACAGCAGATCTATGACCTCGTTAGCATGGGTTAATCCCACGTCATCGTTTTATCTTGAGGAGATATTTTATCGCCACACCGTAAGAGTTTGTGAAAATTGGGACACACACCGCCAACAAAGATAATAATAAATGGTTACAACGTGTCAATTTCTCTTCTATTTTGCGATGAACTAAATAATTTTATTTGAAGGAAAAATTATGCAAAAATTTATGAGAAAATATTTATAATTGTGGGTGGAACTCTGCAAATTAACAATGCAAAATAAGAAAGTTTGCAGTAAAACACTTTTCTTACTTATAAAAAAAAAAAATGGGCGTCATTTGAAGTGAATTCTAACCTTGAAATTTTGAAGAATTCAACACTGAAAATGCCGCTGAAGGTCAAAAACCTTTTGCATTAATTTACGTTTCCACCAAAAAAGCTGAATTTCTCGCTTTTGACCACAAAAAAATTACAAAAGAGCCATGAGAATTTAGTAGAAGTATGTATAAAATTCTTATTTTACCCCCACAGGCGCACACAAGAGCAGCCAAGCCATTGAGACATTTTAATTATTAATTGTGAGACTTCCTCATAATCAATTTCAAACCATTTAAAAGTCGTCTGACTTAATTGCATTCGTATTTGCTTAGAGATTTATACGACAAACCTTCTTATCATTCCGTGAAGCGGGAAAAACCGGTTTTTTATGGGAGAGAGAGGAAGAAAGAAAGAAAAACGAAGACATTTTGAAAATTCTGAGAAATTGTTGAGCAAAGGAGTTTAGTAAGAAATCTACAATTAAAGAAAAAAAAGCTTTGTGAGTGTGTCACATTTCTCTCTTTTACCGGAATCAGAAGTTGGGAATTTTTGATGGTGTGTGCGCTGCGGAATTGCGCACTAAAACTCCCAATCACACACTCTGGCATCGAGAATAGAACATCTCGAGAAAAGGTCAATTAAGCAGAATTTTTCTTTAAAAAAGCGAAAAAGCTCTTCTTAATAAGATTACGTGTCTATTCTGCTAGAAATCTTTTCTTCTGAAAGAGTTTTTACCTAAAGATGAAACAAAAATAGATTTCGAAGATTCCATGCCCTGAAGAAGATCCTGATCTAAACCGAAATGTCAAGGATTTTTCTTATTTTAATCAGGAGATTTTTCTAAAATTATTTTGTTTAATTGAATTTTTATTCTCTGCACCAAATCTTTCTTTTTGTAATTCAATCGTTAGAAAATACAAAATTTAAAACATTCCCAAGGAGAGAAATCGGTTATTAAGCACGTGAACATAATTTCGTCCTTACAAAACCAAAGAAATTAATAATATTATGGCTGAATCAGCTGAAAAATGCTTGAAAAGTTTTTTTTTTTTTAAATTTTTAAATTAATTTTTGGCTACAGAAATAAAAACGTGAAGGACCTGAAGATAATAAATTAATGTACATCGAAACGTCATTTGAATACATAGTAATAGGACGAATAGGCTTTTCTTCTTCTATACGTTACGATTCAATAAAAAGTCCTTTTTAGCTTAATTAGTTGGTATTTCATACCAATTTTTACGTAAATTAAAATTAAAATTCTGTCTGACTAAATTCCAGCTTAATCTCTTCATTCATAAATCCGATAAATTCACAAACAAACCATAAAAGTAAGCCAGAGTGTGACCTAACTCTGATTGCGGGTAGTGTAAGTTTTTCTTTTCTTGCTGGACTGTTTGATGATAAGATTTGCGTAAATTTTTTTTTGCCGCATTCCAAGAACTCTTGACTACGTGTTAATTTTCCCCACGATCCACAACTCCTCTCTGCTCTGCTAATTGGTGCCCCCCATTCGCCTGATTAGCATAGCAGGGAGGATTGGGCATCATAAGAAAATCATTAGCAGATGCGTGGATCAAACAAATGCTACATTATAAATTTTCCACCCGGCGGAAGCAAATTTTCCTGCCGTTTGTCAGCACACTGTGAATGTGCCAGGTCATTGGCGACGCGACGCAGTGACTAAATTAAAATTAGATCATTTGTGGAGAGCGCGCCGTGATGCAGAAGAAAAGTGCCAAGACCACGTTTTCCTTTTAGTCATGCTGCTCGCGAGTGGAGCATGTTTTTGGGGGATGTTTTGGAGGTTATCTCACATGCATTTTCACATCACGTTTCCCCAGCAGACTGCATGCGCGCTCTCATGTGATAAAAAGCACGTCCTCTTATCAGGTGACTTACAACGGGGGCACCTAACTGCGAGGAGATTTGCCTCGTGGCGCCACGGATGCGTAAATAAAAGAAAAGAACTTCCACGAAATATGATGAAATCGGTAAGGAGTTGCGCATCAAAGCGGATGTTTGATTGGAAAATTTAGGGAAATTTCTCTTAAAGAGTACTTAGAAGAAATGGGAACATTACATGTAGAGAAGATCAGCAGCAACAGTCTCCTCGCTGGAAGGCATCTTTTGCATACAATTGTCCACACAAAATTCAAAAAGACAAATCACAGAAAATGCACAAGAAGTTTTCACGCGGAAAATCACAGGGAATTTCCACCTTTTCGCACATACACACTGTGGGGGCGTCGCGTATGATACACGTTTTTCCACACTGCGTGTGGCTGATTTTTTCCCAAGGCAAAAAACGGACAAAAAAGCCGTCCGGAAGAGCGGATTAGAGCATGAACTGCCTCAGTGGAAGTTCAGCTACTAATACCAAACAAGGAAGGTGACCATTCTTTTACCTGTCTGTATCAGAACTGGCTGAACTATGGAGAGTGTCGAACAACTGCGGCTTTGGTGCCGACATCTTTGCATTGGACTGTGAGACGGCGTTTACACAGACGGCTGGCCCACTTTTGTTGAGATTCCACGTCGTGTTTTCTTCTCGCGTTTGTGAGTGGATTGGGCTCAAACTTACGGTGAGAAGGTTTTGGTCGTTATGACGGATTTTTTCACAGTATTTTTTTTTCTCTTTTTACTGATTTTATTGGTTTTTATTTGAGAGAAAGTGATTTTTAAAAGTTATTTGTGAGTACAGGAGGCTTAGAAGGAAAGGTTAGGAAATTTTAAAGGTTAAGAAAGAATTAAAAGGTTTTATGAAGAGATTAAGAGCATTAAGTGTTTAAAAGTAGCCAAATAGGCTATTAAATCGTGAGAGAAGAAGTTATAATGAGGATTAGATTGAAAATGATCTAGCTAGAGTTCTAGACAGGAAATGAAGTTAAGAATAAATTAAAGAAGGCAAAAGGGTTAAGGAAAAATTAAGATGACTCTAACACAAGTGTAATGTCCTAAAGTTTTGAGGCTTTTGAGGATATTTTGCAAAACGTAAACAATTTAATTGAAAAATTCCTCATAAAGTTAACGTAAACTATTTACCCATCTACTGTGAATTAAAATGATTAAAATCATTTAAAAAATAGAAGAAATTCTTGTTTTAATTATTTTATTGTTCATTGAGAAAATTAAGAGTTTCATACCTAAAAACGCTAAAAAATCAAAATTTATCTGATTGAAAAGTTTGCTTATAAATCAAATTACAACACAACATTGTCAACTATGTTGGAATACCAACTAAACCTTCAAGAGGCTTTAGCTTAACCCCTCGACATGATGTCTGATTGACACATTTGCCCGCCTGAAACCCCCTCATTTCCCGAGATATTTATAGATTTTTTAGTTTAATTACCCTTTCTTTTACTTATTCCGTCTACTAGGAAAGCATAGAATTTTCCTATGACCTATTTGAGGGAGGAAAATTAGATTAAAAAAAATGCTTGAATTGTAAACGCCCCCGCGGGAGAGGATTTTCGTGAATAGGCTTTCTGTTGAAAAAAAAAAGACAACAAAACAGCATGAGAAAATGTAAACAAAAACAAAAGATGCGATAAATTAGCGTTAGAAGACAATGATAGTGGATGATAATTACAATTCCAGGAACTCTATCTAATACGGAAACTCCTTATCCTTATCGTCTCTATCAGAGAAAGAAATTAAGGTAAGAAAATTTCCATGTTTGGTTAAAACATAACCTTACTTTTTTTATTTGTTTTCGGGAAGTTCCTTTGATTTCCGTAAAAAAATGAATTTTTATTGTTTTTTTTATGAGAAAAAATGTTCTTTTTAGCAATTTCTTAAATCCTTAGAAAGCCAATAGGGGTAAATTCTTCCGGAGAATGGAAGCCATTGCGCCATTCTCCAAAATTCCCATGTTCTCTTATCGTTCATAAGCCCCTTTGGCAAATAGTTCACTCGATAGGTGCGGAGCTCCAATTATTTGGGTAGAAAGTGATTTTCGTGGTGTTATCTCAAAAGCTTTATCAAATCAACAACGAAAAAATACTTCACAAGAGGATTGATGGGCTTTGGGTATGAATTGCGTTCATTGTGCAACGCAAGGAGAGCCAACGAAAAACTTGCCACTTGGGCAGTATTGTGTGTGAAGGAGGGAAAATGTGGGAAATCAGTGCTAAGAAGGTGATAAATGTCCTTATTGTTGTCCTCTTTGTGATTCTCTGGCTCCTTCTTTTCTTCTCCCCGCGTTCCGTGATCCCCCACATTGCCCACAGCACTCGTGAAGGTTTTGGACAGAGAGATAAGGAAGTATTTGGTGGTGAAGGTGTCACATCCCATTGATTTTATTACCCTCCCGCGAACAATTGAAAAGATAAAATTCCTATAAATTAATGAGCGTTCTTTGTGCCCAATTAAATGTGTTTTGTTCCACATCAGCAGCAGTGTCCGTCGTGATGATGATGGTCAGAAGATGAATTATTTTCACTGACGTCAGCCTTTGCTTCCGGAGCTGCGGCTTTGTCTGACGGCTGCTTGCAGAATTCCGATAGATCGCGACGCATTGAGTAGGCATCTTCACCGTCTGCATAGTATTTGGGCTCAACTTCGAGAATCTTAAAGTCCAGGGAATTTGTGTAGAGATTTAGAGCAGCTCTATTGCTCTTCCGGACGTGCAGGGACACGTACTGGGCATCGAAGCACTCCACCATTGCCTTGGATGCCTATTTTAGGGGGCCCAATAAAATCAAATTAAAAAAAAAAAGCCAAGAATTATGTTTTTTGGGGTGTCTCACCTGATTCATTAGCTTCTGAGCCAATCCAAGACGTCGGTAGGACCTCTTGACGGCTAGTGAGGTGATATGTCCGTGTTTGCTCTCCTCACCCGGATCAGGCTCCTCCATTTTTGCCAACACATACCCCACAATGTTCCCCTTGTCATCCTCAGCCACATAGCTGAGCTGAGGCCACGTGAGTCCGTGATAGAAGTAATATTTCATCTGATAATTCTCCGGCAGGCATAGCAAATTGCAATGCTGCATATTCATGAGATCTTCGGGTTTTGCACAACGTATATTCATCTTGATTAATTTTTATTTAATTCCTCTCTAATCTTTCCGTAAGCGTTTGGTCTTTGTTCGTCCCTTGGTGTCGGAATTTGTGGGTGAATCAATTGCACCCAGAATCTCCCGGACAAGTCTGAAGCGTGACAGGAAGAGCTTCCACACCAAGTACCAACCTGCAGAGAGAAAAATCATTAAATTCCGGGCATTTTAGGGGGCATCCGGGGCTCTCCGTACCGATAAAGACAACAAGAACAACAACCCCGAGAAAAGCCAGAAATGAGAGAGCTGTGAGAATGTACTTTTGTAAATCCATTTGGGGGTTTCTCTTATAGCATTGAGCTAAAGCTCAGCAAGTCCATTGAATTGCGCTTTATCACAAATTAGTAAGCAACACTTTGATTTTAAGGTAAAATACTCCTTAAAACAAGGCGATAAAAAAGTAAAAACAATTTTTCCTCTGCGTGGTTTTTGCAAATAAAAAGCTTCAATGTCAGTCTGACAATTCTCGCAAACAAAATTGAGGTTATGTTTCCTCCGTGAAGAAAAGCGGTTTTATTTGTAATTTTCCTTCTTCGGGGGGATTTTTTCAGGTAATTAAGACTTCCCTTTAATTCTACTAACCTTTGGGGTAGTTTCCTTGGGGAGAAAATGTAGAGATTCACAGGTTTTTCATGAAAAATCTTCACACTTTCTGGGAAAATTTTAAGGTTAGGATTAATTTCGAAAGGACTATTGAATTTTCGAAGATTGAAAAACGTTTTTACGACATCGCAGCTATTGCAATTGATTGAAAATGAGATTTTTCAGGGAGAACTTTTATTTGAATGCTTAATTTGATTAAAAATTAACAAATACAGTTCAATTCAGCTTAACCATCTTCCTCATCTTCAAAGAGATGATCAAGTTTGAGCTCTTTGCCACGTTCCGCGGATTTCTGTGGCTTCTTCTTCCGATCCTTCTTCACTGTTGCCTGCCCAATTACATATTCCGGCATAACAACCTTTGATGCGCGAAATTTGGGGCTTTGGTCCTCACTGCTGGTACTGCAATCCTTTTGAGCTTCTTCCACTGCCCTCCTCAATTTCGTGGACTTCTTGAAGACAACCTTCTCAGCAGATTCACCTTCAACTTCCATCTCATCTCCGGGTGCTTTCTCATCCCTCCGTCGTTGCTCACATTCAGCCAGGAAGGCAAAAGCAGCCGCTGTATTTGTGTGCTCAGATGTGTCCACATCATCCAGGGAGTACTTTGTCCATTTGCCGGGATTAACCTGCGCGCAGGAGGAAGAAAATTTCTCGGTTTGACTTGTCCCCGTCAGCCCATTGATTTACCTGATAATCCGGACGTCGGCGGGGTCTCAAGCACTGCGATATGGGGGCCTCGGGGCGCTTGAAGATACTCTCACGCCCCCGGAATTTCATTACATGCCGTGTTTCGGTCTTTTTATCGACTTTTGGGCGATCCAGGAAATGTCTGTTCCTCTCACTTGAATCACTCTGCTCCAGGCTTGTTCCCTTTATTGACTTCTCCGCTGTATTCAGGGAGTCAAAGAGCCTCTTTCGTCGATCCTCAAACTGAGATCCTTGGGATCCTTCTGAACTTTCCATGTTTTCCCCAAAATTAATGAGGAAAAGTCAAAAAAAAACTTTGTTTTTATTTACCTTCAGATGAATTTGAGGTTATGTCAAAAAGGCTATTCGGGCTATTCGTCGAATAGGCTTCCATTCTTTGTGATTCTTGCGGCACGAAAATGTTTGAAAAACTCCCTCTTTTGCTTTTCTCTGTGATTTTGGCCATTTTCGGGCTCCGTGGCTGCTTAGCAGCATACTCCTACACAACACAATGGATTAATGTGCCCGTTGATCATTTTTCTTTCGCTAACAACGATACATTCAAGTTGAGGTGAGGAAAAAATGAGTTTTCCGGCAATGAGGTAACGGTGATAAAGAATTTTTTTTGCTTTTCTTATTCTTCCCAAAAGATACCTCAAGAATGATTCATTTGCATTTGAACCTGATTCCGCTGTGATCCTTTTCTATGCTGGCAATGAGGGAGACATTGAGTTGTTTGCGCAGAATACGGGATTTATGTGGGATGCTGTTGCTGATCACAGCAATAGGCTGAATGCTGAACTCATCTTTGCGGAGCACAGGTCAGTCACTAAGGTCACAATTCTTATCATTTTAGCGGGGATTTTTATTCCATTTGCTTTGTTCTCTGGGAGTAGATACTACGGACAATCCCTTCCCTATGGCAATAAATCCTACAATTCCGCCAAAGAGTTGGGTTACCTCTCGTCGGAGCAGGCTCTTGCGGATTTTGCTTCGTTGCTTCAGGAAATAAATCCCGGCAATCGTCGCCCTGTGGTGGCAATTGGGGGCTCATATGGGGGTATGTTGGCAGCATGGTTCCGCATGAAGTACCCCCATATGGTGCTGGGAGCTATTGCAGCCTCAGCTCCAGTCCTGCAGTTCCGCAATATCACCCCGTGTGGGGTCTACAATAGAATCCTCACGTCCGTCTTCAGTACAGCCTACTCGAATGAGTGCTCAGACAATATTCGCAAATCCTGGGCAGTTCTCAGGAGTCAATCTGAAACGGATGCAGGTCGTGCTCTTATAACGCGAAAATTCCATCTCTGTGCGAATCTCACGAAACACGAAGATATCGGAGATCTCATTGACTATCTCAATGATATGTACAGCAATCTCGCAATGGCAAACTATCCCTATCCAGCTGACTTCCTTGCCCCCCTGCCGGCGTATCCGGTGCGGGAATTTTGCTGGCGTCTCAAAGGAAAGAATCTCAATGATACGCAACTTGTTGAATCCCTGGCGGAAGCTGTTTCCGTCTACTCCAACTACACGAATAAAGTTAAATGCCTCGATGTGAAGACTTCGACAACTGAGGCTTTGGGAACAAGAGGATGGGATTTCCAGTCTTGTACGGAAATGGTGATGCCAATGTGCAGCGATGGAGACAAGGTTTGTAATTTTTATTTATTTTATTGACTATCTACCCCTGATTGCTCTGAAAGACCGGCCTGGGGATGAATATGAGAAGATCACCCTGTTGATTAGCTTGCTCAGACCCAAGAGAATCCTTTCTGATTATCTTTTAGCTAAAAGTCTTAACTTTTAATTTAATTTTCAATTCTGCGTTAAATCATGTTAAAAATAAGTTTTTTCGCAGCAAAGCAAGCCTTTGCAATCTACTTGACAGTTCTGTCAAAAAACTCTAACTTCCCCATATTCACCACAAAAATTCACCATCATGCCTTCCTCGCAATAATTACGCGCCAAATTCAAATCTAAAACCAAAGAAAACAATTAACCCCGCAGGATATGTTCGAACCGGAGAAATGGGACTTCAAGAAGTACTCCGATGATTGCTTCAAGAAGTTCGGTGTTCGTCCACGAAGTGAAGTTGAGATGATAACTCGCTATGGGGGCTATCAAATTGATTCAGCAACAAACATTGTCTTCAGCAATGGCCTCCTTGATCCCTGGAGCGGTGCTGGAGTACTCAGGACTCCCAATAATCGCATAAAGATCGTCATCATCCCCGAGGGAGCGCATCATATTGATTTACGTGCCAAAAATGATAAAGTAAGAATTTTTGGGCTTTATTTTCCACATTTACTTTGTTTGTTAAATAATTTGTTTGTCTTTCTGAAGGATCCTCAATCAGTGCGAGCAGCCCGGCAGATTCACATAAATACAATCAAGGAATGGTTATCACAGAACTAACCAAATGATGATGCAGATCACCTGCTCAGACACTCTTTATGCCACCGTAGAAGGTTGATTGTTTGATGAATTCATCGCATTTTGCCTTAAAGAGTTCGGATGTGATTGGCTTCTCCGGGAGGCAAAAGGGATTCTTCACAACATACTCCAGCCATATCTATGAAGGAACAACATATTAGCTCTCTTTGAATTCTTTAATATCAATCAATATATTATGTACAATCATGCCTTACCTTCAAGTAAAATTGATTCATGAATTCCTTAACTCCCGTTGATGCTGTATCTGTGTTCATGACGAATCTGGATAAAGAATTTGGTTTTCTTTGAGGTAAGTTCTTTTTGTTTCAAACATAATTCTTAAAGTTTAATCATGAAAAGTAATTGAATAAGAAGATAAATTCAGCTAAAGTGCTCTCATTGGTTACTTTGTTCTCTCTACGTCATAACGTGGTTGGAGCTTCAATGCAAAGTCAATTTAAACAAAAAATATCTAAAAGATTTGCTTACTTGAGTCCTGATGAGGTCTCAAGGATGTGAAGGGCATTCTTGTTTGTTTTGTAGTGAATGTAGCCATCCCTGATGTCAGTTGGGGAGATTTTATTCACAAAAGACTTCATTGAGTAGATCATGCCGTACATTAGTTTTGCTTCCTATTTGAGGGCAAAAAATGATGTTAAAATAGGAAAATTTAAAGAACTTTCCCACCTTTTTCAAATACTCAACAAATCTACAATTTTCCTTGGGAAATCTAAGATTTTCTGGGACTTTGTCTTACCTCTTCGCAGGTAATTCCGGATTGTTTGAGTCTTGTCCATTCTTGGTAGTAAAGCAAGTTTCCTTGCTTGTCGAAAATGTAGAAATTGTAAATCATTTTCTTCCACGCAAGAAAAACCAAAACATTCAATTTAAAGAGATTTTGACAGCTAAAATGAGGGGAAATTCGTATGCAGAGGAGTAGAAAAGAAATAAAAAGTGGGGAGGCACCCAGTAAAAAATTTCTCCAGTCAATTATTGCTCAATGCGAATTGGCATAACGTGGGGAGGTAGTTTACTGCCAATTTCTATAGTTTGAGACTATATTCTTGAATTTTTTTGACGGTTGACATTGTTTTATCAATGTATATTCCACATCTTTCAATGTTTTGAAACACACAAAAATTTTTCAATTGTCAAACGTCTGTGTTTGTGTTTGTCTTGTGAATGTTTTATTTATGCAATTTCGACGCTTTTTTTTCTTAAGAAAGAAGAAAAAGAAACACAAGACATGGCTACAAAAAAAAACACGTCAAAGTCAAGGTTGTGGAGAGCGAGAATAGAAACGATGATGAGGAAGAGATGGTGCGCTCAAAGTGCAGGAAAAACCACAAAATTTTCTTGCTGCCCCCTTAATATGTGCAATGAGTACCTGTTCCCATCAATCCACGGCTGTTTTAAATCGCCGCCATCCTGCCGGTATCTGCTGCCTCAGCTGAGAGGACATTTTCCTCCCTCAGACGATTAAACAATTACCTGAGGAGCACCACCACAGAAAATCGCCTTAACGACCTCACCCTGATGAACATACACTACAACATCGGCGTAGAGTGTGAAAAAAAAGTGATGGATGAACTCAGAAAAAATGCAAAGAGATTAAACATTTAAGTATGTAGTCTAAAAAATGTCTTTTAAAAATTTTTAATTAAAAAAAATTCAATTTCTTAACCCCCCCCCCCAATTTTTTCTGCGTCCGCCCCTGACCACCGCCACCATCGTTAATGATAAATACAGTGCAAGTCCACATGAACGAACAATCGCATAGGTACTTCTTTCGCGTATTAAAAATAATGTGCGAGAGTATGTTGTTCGTTGATGTGGACTTGCACTGTAAACTCAGACATTCAGTCTTATTGCAGCAACCAAGCGTTTAATACACGACATTTGTGGCTACGAGGTCAGTGATAAAAAAGAAATTCTTTTTTTTCTCTCGATTTGTGTGAAACTAGTGAGGTTTTTCGGCGTGATGAGTGTGTCAGGGGAGTCGTAGAAGGGCTTCGGTGATGGCTTCCTAAGTGGTTGGAAGGCCACTTATGGGGCATGTGCAAATTTACGTCCCGGGGGAGAATTTCGGTGTGCACGTGGAGAGGCTGGAAAACTATTTCTTTTTAAACCGAATCTCCGAGGAGCAAGAAGACGTGCGAAGTGCCCTATTGCAAAACTATCTAAGCGCGGAGGCTTATGAGCTATTGAGGGCTGTCAGGCATACATTGTCCGTGAGAGAGGGCTCTTATGAGCAGTTGGTTGGCATTTTGCGTGAAAAATTCGCACCGCGGCATAGCGTCATCGCGAAGTGCTGCATATGAGGAAAGGTTTACCAAATCACAGCCAATGTGAAGAAGTTTTGAAGAAAGCCTTAACCGTGGGCGTTGACTGTGATTCGGCACGCGAATAAGTCTTTACGGTCTTTCTTCAAAATTTGCCCATCCCCAATTTTGAAGCAACTTTGCATTGCAATTGTTGTCCATTTAAAAATATGGTGAAACATTTTAAATCTCACGAAACATTTACGCCAATGTTTCTTGGTTTATTTTTGACTCATTATAATTTTAGCTGTGTTTCTTTCAGACACAGCTTTTGTGTACCGAGCAAAATCGAAAGTCGTCAGATCGGGCTCAAACTTGGTATGAGCACGAATTAGGGTCCCAACATTCCAAAAAACGTATGCGCCAAAAATAAGTTTTTTTCCGGCCGGCCGGCCGTCCGGATTATAAACTTAAATTGCAAGAGAACGGTGATAGATAGAGACTTGCGGTAAACGGCAAAGTTTAAATATCGACCTGAAGAAATCCGATTATGAAGTCAAATCCACCCCCCCACCCCTCCGTCCGCCATTTTGGATAACCTCAAAATTTTGTTTTCGCTATATCTCAGCCCCTATTATAGCTAGAGGTCTGAAATTTTGATATGTTGTAGGGCCCATCAAGAGCTTTCCAACGATACCTTATTTTCGAAAATCGGTCAAGCCGTTTAGTCAATATGGCCGCCACAATTTTTCATCGAAAATCGACCATAACTCGAAAACGGCTTGACCGATTTTGATCAACCCGGGCTCAAATGAAAGCTCTCAACAAACCCTACAACTCTCTAGAACATCCGAAGTTTCAAAAGTGACCGCTAGGGGGCCAAAAATCAAAAACAAAATTTTCGATGAGTTTTCGATGAATATCTCGAAAACGCCATTATCGATTTGCTTCATTTTTTGATATGTTATAGCTGACCATATTATCTAGCTCCATGCCAAAAATGAAAAAAATCTATGTCTCCGTTCTCGAGATATAGCCTTCCAAAGTTGGCATGTCATATCTCGGGTTCTACAAGTCCGATTTTGACCAACTCAAGTGCAAATGAAAAGTTTCGTGAAGCCCTACAAATGGCTAGAACATTGCAAGTTCGAGAAATGACCGCGAGAGGCGCTAAAGTCAAAATCAATATTTTCGAAAATTTCGAACTCGAACATTTCGAAAATGCCATTATCGATTTACTTCATATTTTAATATGTTATAGTTGAGGTTAAGACCTTTCCAACGATAGCTCAAACTCGAAAATCTATGGAGCCGTTCTCGAGATATGGCCTTCTAAAGATTTCTTAGGGTATGACTTTTCAACTTTTCCCGACTTTGCGCATATTTAAATTAATTTGCGTTCTAGTTTGCTCTCACAAAATTGGTACACTGAAAGAAACACAGCTCCCGTAAGCTTGGTCAGCTTACCCGTACATTTTTTAGCTGTGTGAATGTCAGAATATCGTTCAGCCCACATAAAAATTAAAAAAAAAAAAGAGGAAAAAGTTATAATATTCCAAATTAATTGCTCTCCCAATTTTCATTGCAAATCAACTCAACGTTGAGGTTATTATTTGATTCAACATTGCTTGAGTTTTATTTATTGGGGCATGTTTGACACCACATCATCAGGCCAGAGAGCAGTTGTTGAGCTCACTCTTCGGGCTTTCCGCAAGACTGATTTCACCGGCTTTATTTGAAACATTTTCCCTCCCAAGTAAGTGCAGTAAAATCCACCAAACAATTCTCCATCTACTCGCGAAGTATGCAGTGCGATCAATTTAATTTTCATCGCGAAATTTTCCCTCGCAAAAGGCACTTGAAAGCAAAAGAAATCGTCGCGCGACCGTCAAGACGGATTTTTATGGACAAAGAGTGATTTCTTTGCTGCTTCCGCATCATATTTTAGCCTATTTATAGAACACTCTTTCTACGCAAAAAAAAAGAAGAAAAATTCCTCCAAATTCCAGTGTTCGTGCGTGAATGGAAACTCGTGATGATGAAGTTCTTTGGAATAAATTGAAAGATTTTTTTCGGGTGGATTTTTTTGTTGACGTGACTCATCGTTCCGGTTTGGCACGAAGGTGCAATAAAACCCGATAAAAACCTTCGTGAAGAACGTGATTTGAATAACAAAATTTTTTGGCTTCAAAAAATGTTAAACATTCGTTGAAGAGTTTTGGAGTAAAAATTGGGTCTGAAGGAATTTATGTTTTTTTTATACTTTTGAGCAGCTGAAAGTGCTTTATGTGGTTTCTTTTTTTTTCTCCTATTTGAAAAAGAGCCAAATCAGCGGTTCAAGGTGAGGGAGGTCGCACCACAAAGTCCACGCACTTCCAATAAGATTCTCATTCGAAATATTAAATTCCATGCAAATGAACGGAATAAATTCCGTTAGAGATGATTCGTAAAATTATGAAAAATTCGGTTCAGTTTACATGGGATTGAAGTTTTTAAAATTAAATCAAGGGGAGTTTATTAATAGCGCCAAATAATTAAGTTGAGAAGGTTAAGAATGATTTACTTCCTTCGGAGTTTACTTAGGGAAGACGTGGGTAAAGTTGTGATATTGGAAGAATTTAGATAAAAAAGAAATGATTAGGCAAGATAGAGAAAAATATTCTGAGAAAGAACTCTTCTTTAAATTTTTACTCTTTTTTTAAATTCTTATTCAAAAAAGTTATTAAGTTTTTTTTAATAATTAATTACGTTGGAAATTTTCCCGACTGGCACACATTTAGTATTTTTTGTAGGTAAATATATATTTTTTTAATGTTCTGTTCCGAAAGTGTGAAGAATTCTAAACTGATTCCGCAAAACTTGATAAATCAAAAGCAGATGAGAGTTGTTAACAGACAAATAGAGGCAACGTTGTTGCTGGAACGACAGCTAAAGAAACCGTGGATCAATTCAAATGCATCTTAGCAAGTTTTTCCAAAGCAGCCAAAGATTTCGACACTTCTATGCGTCTATACGTCTTCTATACGTCTCATTTAATGGTCGATTTGAACTTATTCGATTAAATTCATCTTCTTCTTTGCTAATGATTCCAGAAGAACGAATCTTTCATTTGTCTGTTAACAACTCTTTCCAATTTGAAGTATAAAGCATTATCTTTTGTCTCTAGTCCGGTCGGGTAAATATTTTACAACTTATTCCTTTTTAATTCGTTAAGGAAACAACTATAGACCAGCCGGGTAAACTTTTTAGGCCTCATATATAATTTATTACGCATCGTGTAAAAAATCAAATCTCTAACATTTGGTTTATTCTTAACATGTTGGGAAAGAATTTTTTTTGCAACATTTAAGCAGCAAAAAATATCACAGAATTCTCCTTTTTTACTTTTAAATATTCCCTGAAATAATTCTTGTTTCAAGGCCTGAAGAAGATTCCTTCTGCATCGTAACGACGATTAATTGCAGGAATAAAAGACAAGAGGGAAGATAGAATTTTGTATTTTTTTATTTATTTAATGAAAATATTTCAATTTTTGAATTAAAAAATTGTTTTATATTGCCCCGGGCTCCCCTATTTAATTTTCCCAAAAGGTGTGCAAGGAATTTCCTTCATGGACTGAAAAATCAATTTTAATTTTTTTTTTTCAAAAGAATTTATTAGGAAATTTTCAATAAATCTTTCCAAACTTCAATAAAAATCCATTTCATTGCAATATAAAGTATTGAATGGAAAGTTTCTTTTATTTATTTGATTTTTATTAATGAAAAATTCTCCGTGTGTTTTGAATTAACCCTGAAGAATAAAAAAAAAATATTATAAATCTATTAACTAAAAATCCCATCGTCAATCCATAAATCTCACTGACTGCGAGAGATTTTGTGACTCAGTTTTACGTGAATGGGGTTACGTCATTTTATTTTAGTAGAAAATACATTTTAATATGTATACAAGCAAAATAGTTTAAGAGTCGATGGGAGCAAGTTGGAGATGTTAACCCTGAGACGATGATGCATCAACAACATCTTTGAGCTTTATCTCAACAAGAGAATCATATTGCAAGATTTTTGATTTTGCATCAAATCTCAATCTGGCGATTGGAAGATCTCTCACAGAGATTATTGAGAATGAATATATTTTAAAGTGATTTTCTCCATATTTAAAATGTGCATTGAAATAACGCGCGCACGAGACATGTGAGGCCACAAAAATATTCACAATTGACCATTAAAATGACTAAACTGTGTGTAAGAAAATTCACGCCGCGATGACTCAATAGAAGCATTGCGCGAGTACCTTGTAACGCGATGGAGGGAACTTTCGCGCGCGCTTAGTCAGTTTTATGCTGACCCGTGGTAAGGTGTGAGGTCCGTTGAGAATTTCCCGCGCGAACGTGAAAAATTGAACATTTTCAATCAATTTGATAAGAAATTTGAAGAGGGAAAAGCCGCGAGGAGAGGGCGCTTTCTTTATCAGTTTGTGTTGTGTGGAGAATATCGGTTTGGGTGGCATAAAGTGCTAATCAGCTTTTCAGTGTGATGATTGTCTCGTTGCCTTGAACAGGTGCCCGCGTGAAGATACAACACCGCCCTTAAAAGAGTGACTCACATTCCCCCAAGGAGTGTTTTTTCCTCCAGTCCACACAGCTAAAAAGAAAGAAACGACAAACGTGCCCCTAAAATGGTTATCACGGAGTCCCAGGTTGGGGTGCACGACCTCGTGCTCCTCACGGAGCTCACGGAGGAACAAATTGTGGAGAACCTGCGGAAAAGGTGAAAAATTTCAAAGATTTTTCCTTGGAATTTTTTTTTATTAAAAACTCTTTGTTATTCCTGGACACAGATTCCAAGCGAATGTGATTTACACGTACATCGGGGAGGTGTGCGTCTCCATGAATCCCTACCGGGAGATGAATATCTACGGGACGGACAATGTTAACAAGTACAAAGGTGAGCTCATCAGTTTTCTTTCCATAAAACACAAAATTTACTTAAAAATTCCATTATCAGTTGAATTTTCTATTAAACTATATTGAGTTGTGTGCTCGTGTCCCACCCACATTGACAAATTTCTCTGATTCAACATCAACCCACTTCCATAGAGACTGATAAGGGGGGAGTATGATATCAATGTCTTAGAATTTATGGTTTAAAAGGAAATTTTCTTCCTTTTACTGGATAAATTTAATTTATTTTCTTGGAGGAAAAGTCATTAAAATTCAAAGGAAATTATATAAAATAAAATGTGATAATTTATTTTTATTCATTTCATCTTTGAGCCATGAATGTCATTAACACAGTGACTTCACACCTACAGTTAGTGGTCCACCTTTTGCATGCATTTGAGATTTTATTGGGAAGAAAATTTATTGATCAGTAAATTAGTCTTTTGGTGAGAAAAATATTCTCCTGGTTAAATGAAAAATTTTCTGATCAAAAAACTAAATTTCTGAATGAGAGATGAGCGCTTTTGAAGCTAAAAATCTATTCTTGATTTTTTAATTATTTTTGGCAATTTTTTTTTACCTTCTTGTAGCTGATACGGCCATACCTTTCACTTTGAGACTCAAAGTTTGAGTATTGTTCGACTTGACCCACAATAAACGCGTTCACTTCCTTATTGATTGATTGATTTTTCATTTGAAATATTGGTCTTGTTTTATCTAAAAATAAATGATAGATTAGGTACATTTTTTGCCAAAAATAAACTATCGCCAATAGATTAAAATTAATAATAGTTTTTGAGACTTTTTTTGCTTTCAATTCTCCAAATCAATTTCAATTAAAAGTTTTAAAAATAATGGATTATTATGTATTAGAATTGTGCGATTAGTGTGTCAGGGAATGATACGGCTTAACCACAAGAAGAACTATTTAGCTTGTAAAATGTTTTTAATGATTTTTCTTAATCCTTTCTATTGATTTTAATCGAAGGAAAAACTGACTAAAGAATAGCAGCAAAGAAAACAAGATAATTTGTATGAATAATCTTAAACCTTCTAATCTAAACAGAAACATTTAAAAGTTTTTCTTGTAAATTCAGGAAGAGATAATGCTTAAATGCTTAGGTTTGTGAGGTCAGCGTATGCTCCAAAGATCGTGATGAGGTTATCTTAATATAATTTAATAAATTGAATTAAATAAGATAGAAGGGATAGGGGTAAGGCATAGCATTTTAGAGTAGGTAATGGATTTTATGCTTCTACTAAAAATTTTTAAAATGATTTTAGATTTTTTCATGAATTTTTTTTTGAATTCTTTTTATCGTCATTTTTAGAAATTTCTACTTTAAATTTTTCAAACAAAGAGTCGATTCTATAAAAAAATCCATTTATCTCTAATAGGTCAAGAATTATAAAATTTTAGGTGTTCAGGAAAAAAAATTATTTTAAACTTTTTAACAGTTTGTTTCATTCTTTAATCGTATCGTATAAGGAAAATACTTCGATAGGAATTATTAAGGATCTTTGTAAAAGATTTCTGAGTTAGAAAATGTTTAATTTTTAATTTAAGACGTTGCAATAGAACTTTTTAGAACCTTCAATTGTCTGAATCTAACAACAAACAGAAAAATCTTATAATTCAGACTTATTTCTTAATCCGTCTAACTACGTTCCAACATCTAACGTTCTAGCAAGTTAATGAAACATCCTTTGGATTCTTAATAATTTTTAATTTTGTTGAAAAAGGTATAGCTAATAAATAAGATAATTTTTGGATATTTATTCTTAAATATTTTTTTCCTTGTTCTGCAGATTTTTTATTTTAAAATTCTTTTTTTTTCTTCGAAAAAAAATTCCTCAGTTTTCCTTACTATATTTTAACACGATCGATTAACTTTACATTCAACCTTTTCCCAAAGCTCCCAAATAATAATAAAATTCTCACGCCCAAAAGTCTCCCGCTTGGACATCTTTTATTTGCTAAAAGTATTACATATTTCTTCCTCTCTCTACGGGGCAGCGTGCAAAAGTGTGAAGAAAAATGTTTTTTTTTGTTGTTAAATAAACAGAAAAAAAATAACTTTTACTCCTAAGCGCGTCTCAAGTGCAAATTTGCCTTTTTCTCTCTTCTCTTAAATATGCCAAAGATGCGTTAATGGAGTAATTTTAGCATCACTTTCCTCAATGAAGTGAAAAGAAGAAAGAAATGAAAATGAAAATGGCAATGATAGAGGCGCGAGGAGCTAAAATTGGCCTCCACTTGCTGCGTGCCTTTTAATGTTCTTCCTGTCTCGTCATTTTTATTGACAATATTTTCTCTTCCCTTCTTTCGTTCTCTTCTCCAATCAATTTCCCGTCATGTCGCCACACTTTCCGTTTTTTATTGATCAATTTGCCCCATTATTGTGCGAATTATTATGTAATTCGTTCTTCTAATCTTATCGGGAACTCTTCAATAATATTTTATTTATTGTTTCTCCTTTTTTCTGGAGTGTAAGAAGAGAAGAAACTTGAGTTGAAGAAGCTTGATAAAAATAATAATCAACTGATTAAATTCAACGGGGGAATTTTTCAAGCCAAAACAAAGAAGAAAATTAAGATTTTCCTCTCAATTTTCCTTCCAGGCAGGGAACTCTTTGAGAATCCTCCGCATATTTTTGCCCTTGCCGATGCTGCCTATCGTGCCATAAAGCAGAAGAATAGCGACACATGCGTGATCATTTCAGGAGAATCTGGAGCGGGAAAGACCGAAGCATCCAAGATTATTATGAAATACATCGCAGCTATAACAAATCCCGAGAGTCAAGCTCAAATACAACGGTGAGACACTTTTTTCTTTCTTTAAGCTTTCTAACCATGCCGCACAACAAAATAACATTTAATGTTCTATTGCTAAAGTCATTGGGAAATACGTTTTTTTCTCTAATTGCGTGGAACAACAACAAAAAATGAAAGTATGGAATGAATTTATCTAATTTTATGAAAACATTTGTGCGAGAAATTGCTGAAATGTGCAACAAATTGCAACAATTTCAAACATTTTTCCTTTATTGCTCTATAATTCCATTTGTTTGTTCTTTGATTGGCCGTGCTTCAACGTCAAATGTGCTGCAAATAGGCGCAAAATCAACTTGAATTATTCTTTGGATTTATTTTTTGTTAATTTAGCATGAAATTGTCGTTTTGATCTGGTTTTAAATGGTGAATGAAATGTTTGAAAAGTCTTCAGAGAAATGAATTTGTATAAGCTAATCGAGCTTACGGGAGCTTTTATTATTTAAGAGGCTTCATGGTTTACAAAATTTAGGAGGAACAAAGAAAAATTAAATAGATTTTAAAGAATTCTTCGAAAGGTCGAAAGGTCTTGACCTCAGCTAAAACATATTAAATTTTAAAGAAAATCGATAAAGCCGTTCCCGAGATATTCATTAAAATTATTTTTAAGGCGCCTCTTGTGGCGGTTTCCCAAAGTTTCATTGTCCATTTTAGGCTCAAAAATTCTCCTAAAATTGAATAAATTCACTGAATTAGATTTTCCTAATTTTCTCCCTCATTCCAATCCTTCACACAGGGTTCGGAATGTCCTGATTCAGAGCAATTCCCTCCTGGAATCCTTTGGGAATGCAAAGACAAATCGCAACGACAATTCAAGTCGTTTCGGGAAGTACATGGAGATTGTGTTTGACTTCAAAGCCGATCCCGTGGGTGGGGTTGTGACGAAGTATCTCCTTGAGAAATCCCGCGTAATCCAGCAACTTCCGGGTGAGAGGAATTTCCATTGTTTCTACCAACTCCTCAATGGGGCCACGGACAAGGAGCTCAAGGATCTCTGCTTGTCACGCAATCCGAGCCAATTTCACTACACAAGTCAGGGGACAATCGATGCCACGGAGAAGGCCAACTTCAAGACCACCCTGGCTGCCCTGACATCCCTGCATTTTACAGCTGATGAAATTCAAACCATTTGGCGACTCCTCGCAGCCATTCTCTGGCTTGGGAATGTTCAATTTAAAAGTGAGTAAAAAGTTTTTTTTTTCAATAGAAGATTTTCTATCATATCAATGCAATCGTTTGTTCATTTGCTTACGCAATATTGGGGGAGATAATTTGACCTAATTGCCTCTAATTGATGACCAACCTGGATACATTGCGACATAGTGTAAAGAGGGCACAAATAGATGGGAATAATATTAATTTAATATTCTCCGGCGCAAAGTGCATTCGTGGTGATGATTTTATTGAATTTTCGTGGAATTCTCAATTCATTTTATCATAATTCCATTGACGGAAGCATTAGATAAGAAGTAGAATGAAAATCACACGGTGGGGCCAATGAATTGAAATAGGACAAAAATTTTTAGTAAAAGAATTTCAAGAACATTTTTAGATTCATTTTTTTTTTAATTTGTTTATTTGATTCATTCGCTTTAAGGTTTTTTAGGGAAAAAATTGAACCGAAATGTGGATAAAATCAATCATAAATATTCTGAATAATTTTGCAAATATTCGGAATATTTTAAAAATATTAAGAATAGGATATTTTTTATTTTCAATTCTTGTTAGATTTATTGAGTTTTATATCATGTAAATACTTAACGAATATTCATTTTCTTCTTTTAATATTTCTTCTCTTGTTAAAAATAAGTTGAAACAATATTACCTAAAGAATATTCCGATTAATTTAGGAACAATTCAAGTATTTTGCAAATATTAAAAATATTTTAACGTAAAGATTATTTTGAGGATTTTCGCAAAAAATCTGATAAATTTTTTGTGAATATAATTATATATTCGGAATATTTATAAAATATAGGGGAACGTGGCCCAATTCGGACCCCCTAAATTCTGTTTCAGAAGGATTGAAAAAAGTCATATTAAAATGAATTAAATCTTTCCAAGTTTGGTACCATTGGAAAGGTCATTTAATAGGCTAACTTTGTTCTATAGATGCAAACCTTCTAACTCTTACCTGTTCTGAGTAATAATGGAATTAAAAAAAGTTGCTAAAATTGCACTTTTTCACCACGGTGTTCTAATTGCGACCCCCCGAGTGTTCCAATTGCGACCCCCTGTTTTTGCCGTAATTTGTGGGTTTTTCACTAGTAGATCACTTTTATCACTACTATAAATAGGAAAAACACCATGAATTACCCGGAAAAGCCGGAAAATCAAGAATTTATTTTCATTTTTCCCCACATTTGTTTTGACATTTCGCCCTTGAGGTGACTACACACACTTTCACACACACCGACAATTGCGCACTCACTAACGTAATTCGCAGAAAATCCACGAAAATTCTTCTGAGGAATGCGTAAATTACACTAACTACACTCCCCTTTGGCTTTAGGAACATTTTCACTGCGAAAAAACTTTCAATAAACGTGAAAAAATATTGCTTTTCCCGAAATCAAAACACAGCGCGGTCTGTGTAAGAAAGACACTTCTACACTACTACACGCACGCGCGACAGCTTTACCGTGGTGAGTGGTGGAAATAGACGGTCCGAATTGGAACATTTTGGGGGTCGCAATTAGACCATTCTGCATGTATAACATTTTCACTTAATTACTTAAAATACCTAAAATCTTTCAAAAAATTATAAATCAAGTAATAAACTAGACCCTCTAAGCTACAGAAACGCGGCATAATATGAGACATAATAGTGGGAAAAAAACTCATATCAACTTAGTTTCTAAAATCAGAAAATGTCGGCCAAGTGCTGAAAATGAATTTTGATTTTTAATTCGTCCTGTTGTGTACCAAATTAATTTATTTTAGGCGCTAACATTACCTTACGATAATATCTTCATAATGTAGTGAAACTAATTTTATAATATTTCGTCATTTACGAGAAAAAGGGGCGGTCGCAATTGGGCGGCGGTCCGAATTGGGCCACGTTCCCCTACGAATTTATTTATGGAATACTTCGAATCCTCATAATCTTCGGGAGCGTTTACTTGTAGTTTATGCTTTAAAAAATATTAAACACTTGAATTATTAAAGAATATTCAGAGTTAAACTCAGTTTATTGAGAATATTCATCCATATTCGTGAAGTGTTCAAACCAATGCCGAATTTCCAATTTCCAACAACTCAATGAGAAAAACACTTAAAATGCATTAAAAAAAAAATATTTTTTACAGCCTTATCACAAATGAAAAAAAATTCTGTACATAATAATTGATCTAAAAAAGTAAATTTATTAAAAACTAATTTGTACAAAACATTAAAAAATATTATATACAAAAGTCAGGAAAAAGTTTACAAAATAGGTGGAGGATGATTCTCGAAATCTAACCTTAAATAATTATTTTCTCGCAGAAAGAATTCGCAAACATTCTGCGTAATATTCGTTCCGTAAACATGCATCGTTAATGTGTGGGTTGATCTTTCGTGTAAAAATTCAAAGATACTTAACCCATCCTCACTTTTTGTATGATATATCATACGCAAAATTGGTAGTTTTTGATTAATTTTTGTGACGCGAATTCGCAAAATTTTCCTTCCGGATTAGTGTTTTCCACTTTTATGGACCCTTAACTTATTATATTAATTTTCCTGGGTGTCAAAAACATAAAATAATATTATTTTTTGACAAAAATCTAAGTGTATCCAATTGCAATGTTGTCCGGGAACCAAAATGTGTGTATTTCAAGTGACAATTCCCTTTTTCTCCACAATATTTTGTGCAAAATCTCTTAATTATTAATAAAACTTTGTGAATTAACTAAAATATCCGTCTCCGGCCGCAAATTATTTAATATTTTACGCGATAAACATCTGCGTATGATATATCATACGTTGGTTGAATTGAGGTACTTTTTAGGTTAAAGTGCGAGTTTATTTCTGTGAAGGAAGATCTAAGGGTTTGGGAATAAAAATACAAATTGCAGTGAAAAGGAATGCCAGGAAGTGCTAAATCAGGTACATCGTAAGTATTAATAAGTACCTAATACCAGGAAATATAAAAATTATAGCAAAAATCGTGATTTTTGTAGGTTTGAGAACGAAGAAGGATAGTACATCCGGCTCTGTCCGGAGACTTGTCAGCATATTCACCAGAAGTCTCCGTCCTAGAGCAAACCATGCAACATGAGATGGTTATTTTACTTCCTGGCTACGCAACTGTTTGCGATGAGGATAACTGCGGGATTCAGGACAAGTTCAGTTTCTATATTCTTAGAGCTAGAACTCTACAAGAACGCGGTGAGTTGATTCTGAAACCCAAGGATTGGTGTTCTATTGGATCGATTAATTAATTGTGGTCCAAAATCTAGCCAAAATACTTAATTTCAACATAAATTATGTAATTTATGCACTTATATTAATTAAAGACGTTGTTTCAACACTGAGAAAAAATTGGATTTTTTCAACCCCCTTTCGTTAAACGTATGATATATCATACGGTGTCTACCGACGCCCCCATGGGGGCTAAAAATTTTATTTTCAGGAATTATATTTCTTATAGGTTTATTAGTCAAATTCTAGAAAATGAAGGTCCTAGGTACAGAAGATCTATGACCTCGTTAGCATGGGTTAAAATGAAGTCATTTTCCAATTGTATGCAGTTTGATACGTCAATGAAGGTAATTGATGGATTTAAATGCAGAAAAAGGGCTTTAAATGCTTCAAATTAAGTAAAATTACTGAGAGCGTACTAAGCGGACTGGCAGTGTGTCAAATAGTTTTCGTAGAAAAGAAATGGCAGGACGAGTAACCCATTAAGCAATTACTTCCGGAAATTTTACCTGTGGAATGACGTAGGACAAGGATATGAGTCAGTAGGATTCAGCGGGATTTAATTGAACTTTTCGGTTCAAGAAAATCTTGAGAAAATCAAGAGGAAAATAAATCTAAAAAAATGAAAGTTTTCTGAATTTTTATTGATTAATTAACCTGCTGGCCGCCAAGACCTTGGAGCTTCCTTAGAGCGCCAAGGTGGGGTCGTTGAACGACCCCAAGAAGGAAGTCGATTTTCTCATAAACCATACAACCGGGAACTGTCGGGTCACTACCTTTAGACTCCTTATATAGTCCTCTTGCCCCTTGCATCACAAATTCTCCACCCGGAAACACGCAGAAGAAGATATTAGGGAAAAACATTTTTCACTCATTTTTCACACTTTCTTCGTGAGAAATTTGCCACGAAGTTGACCGCAACTGCTATTTTTTTTCACTACTTCCCCACATTCCCCTCACTACCCGCACCGTGATAAATGGCAATATTTCTCGAATATTCTTTATTGTTTTGCACACTTATATGCTTCTAATTATGTTTTATGTTGTTTATGTTACTTATTCGCGATAATTCTGACACTGAGAAGGTAAAGTGAGAAAGTAAACACAACCCTTCAACCCCCTTCAACCATATGATTTATGATGTGACTAACTTCATTCTGAGAAATTTTCCGCAGCATGGCCGTTACACCAATTTTTGAATTCCCTTCTTCTACATTTTCCTTAATAACTTTTCTTGTGGTGGACGGATTGAGCTGAAATTTTTACACAACCTCCTCAGATAACCAAAGAACTTATTTCCAAAAGATGGGAATGGTATCTTTTATATTTATTAAGTTATAGCACGAAATATAGGGCTGGGGTCGTTCAACGACCCCGCTTGGCGGCCTAGAGGTTAAAATAAAAAACATTTGTTAAATAAACTTTTCAACCCTGGGATGGAGGATATAATAGAGTTTTACCTTATTTTTTTTCTTTTTCTCTCAAACGTCTTTTTAATTTTTTTCATTCGATTTCTTCAGTTTTTTTTTTATTCTAAATGGATTTAAAAAAAGGAATTAATCTTCTTAATTATTTGAATACGTATTTTTTTTTAAACTAATTCAGTTCAATTGCTCCTCATCAGTCTCATCACGTTCTTTAGAATTTTATTCTAATTAAAAGAATATTATGCAAAGTACGTTTTTCACGGTAAATTATAATAATGCTCTGCACCTGTAAGTGCTCACTCTGAGAAATTCCCTCATTTCTCAAAGCTCTAGATTGAGGGAAGAGATTAAAAGTGCACGATTGTAATCCGCATGAGAATTCTTTTTTTTTTTTAACTTAAGTGTTGAGCTACTTGAGAGACATTCTTCTTCAGCGGGGATTCCTCTGCATTACCACGCACTGCTGAGCTGTGTCTTTGTCACAAAATTAATCTCTTTCCCGCCCAATTTTCTCGCTCATGGGCACGCATCGAGATTTGCGGAATTTTTTTCTGCTAAAATTGTTGAATGTTCTGAATTCTCACTCTGTGATTCTTCTTCTTTGAGAGATTTCACAAGAAGACATTTTATCCTTTTGGAACATTTTTCAAGCCCTGAAAGGGAACTCTGTTCAATCCATTTGGGACAAATAATGTTACATATTGGGCCTTTTTCAGCGACCAAGAAACCCTTGAAATCTTTAAATTTTGTACTGAAATTCAAGATTTCTAACGAATTTAAGGGTTTCTTGGTCGCTGAATAAAGACCATTGCCAATGAAATTTGTTTAACCCTTGAAGGATCCGATATTTCTAATCTCAAACTTTTACCTTATTTTTTTTTTTTCTAAAAAAGAAAATGTTTCCAAAGGTTTCCTTTCAACGAAGTTTAAGTAAAAAATTAAACTTCTCAACACATATAAATGTAAAATTTATGATAAAAAGAATTTTATCTTTTGAAGATTTTTTTATTTTATAGCTTTACTGCCCCAGCCTTTTCAAGCCACAAGGCCTTTTTTTTTGAAGATTTAAAAAAATAAAATTGGTTAAATCCTCCAGGGTTAAAGTTAAGGGAATTTTCTCGATCTTTTTTAACCATTTTTTCAAAAAAAAAAAAAAAAGAAATCTTTTTTAACCTTTGGAACGCTACGATCAAAATACTCACGCGCATCGCCATAGGGTTGATGATCGACCCCATGTATTTTTTTTTAAATTAAACGATTTTTTTCTATCGAATAGGAAGTTTTATTGACTTTTAAGTACACAGAAAAATATTTAAACAGATTCTTTGATATTTTCAAAGACTTCTAGGTTAGAATTTTCGAAAGAAATATTCGACTGTTAGCAACTAAAAGCCTCTTATTTTTACCTTTTAGGCATTGAGATTGATCTGTAGAATATTGTGGGTGTTTTTAATGGAAAAATCTGAAAATCCATGGAAAAACGTATATATTTTATCGTTACTACAATTTTTAAATTCCCCCTTTCTTATATTTTTATTAATAACTTTTCATCTGATGATCAGATTAATCTGAAATTTTTACAGAATCTTCTCAAACAAGCAAGGAATTTATTTCCAAAAAGATTCATATCTATATAGCTGTCTTAGAATTTTTGCAGTCATTACGTACCACTCCTCATGGCAATCCAAAGGTTAATTTTCTATTTAAATTTCTCCCTTTGAAAAAAAAAGGCGAAGACGACAAGTTGGAGGTTGCAAATCAGAATGCCCTGAAGAATGTTTCAACATTGCTGCGTGTCACGGAGACGGATCTCCGGCATGCGCTCACGGGGCGCGTGATTGCTGCCCGTGGGGATGTAATGGTGAAGGCACACAGTGTCACACAGGCGGAATTTGGACGTGATGCCCTGGCCAAGTCAATCTATGAGCGTCTCTTTGATTGGATCATTGAGCATATTAATCGGGGCATTGCGACGCCCGGAGATAAAAATCTCCAGAGGTACTTCCGGGAAATTGGCGTCCTGGACATTTATGGGTTTGAGGTGTTTGACACGAATAGCTTTGAGCAATTCTGCATAAACTACTGCAATGAGAAGTTGCAGCAACTCTTCATTGAGTTGGTGTTGCAGCAGGAGCAGGAAGAGTACCGCCGGGAGGGGATTGAATGGACGGTCATTGAGTATTTTAACAATCAGATAATTTGCGATCTCGTCGAGAAGCCCCATACGGGGATTATTGCAACAATGGACGAGGCGTGCCTCAATGTGGGGAAGATAAATGATGAGATTCTCCTGGAGGCGATGGATAAGAAACTCGCGACGCATCCACACTACAGCAGCCGACAGTTGAAGCCAATGGATAAGGAGTTGCATCATAAGAAGGATTTCCGGATTGTTCACTTTGCCGGTGATGTTGTTTACAACATTGATGGGTTCCTGGAGAAGAATAAGGACACACTGTTTCAGGACTTTAAGCGTCTCCTGTACAGCAGCAAGGATCAGTTCCTGAGCAAAATGTGGCCTGAGGGGGCACAGGATATTGCGCAGATCACAAAACGCCCCCTGACGGCGGGAACACTCTTCCAGCGCTCAATGCAGGAGCTCGTGAAGCAACTGAAGACAAAGGAGCCCTTCTACCTGCGTTGCATTAAGCCCAATGACATCAAGGCACCGGCTAAATTTGACACAGAACGCGTTCGGCATCAGGTGCGCTACTTAGGGCTGCTGGAGAATGTCCGGGTGCGTCGTGCGGGCTTTGCCCATCGGCAGACCTATGAGAAATTCCTGGGACGCTACAAAATGATCTCACAGTACACGTGGCCCAATTACCGCGGAGCTGGGGCACGGGAAGGTGTTGAGGTGCTCATGAAGGACACCAAATTCCACCATGACGTCAAGTATGGGCGCTCGAAGATCTTCATTCGTACCCCCGGGACGGTGTTTGAGCTGGAACGGCATCGCAATCAAATGATCCCACATATTGTGACGCTCATTCAGAAGCACGTTCGTGGATGGATCTGTCGGCAGCGCTACCGGAAGATGGTGGCAGCACGCACGATTCTGCGGCACTACCGCAACTACCGCCTCCGGAAGTACGTGGAGAAGTTGGCGAAACTCTTCAGGAATGCCCGAAACGTCCCGGACTATGGCAAGAGTATCCAATGGCCGAGTGAAAAGCTCGTTCAGCGTGATGCCAAACGCATCCTTCATGATATTTTCACAAAGTGGCGCTGCTTCATGATCCTCAGGCGATACCCACGCTCTGAATGGCCAACGCTGCGCCTTCAGATCGTTGCAGCGCATGCCCTGGGAAGGAAGAGACCCCACCTGGGGCTCCATCGCAAATGGCAGGGGAACTACTTGTCAATCGCAGCGGAGAATTCGCAGTACAACGCATACAATGCCAGCGCGAGGACAATGATGAGTACGGACAACTTCAAGAGTATCCTCTTTTCGGCATTTGTGAAGAAATTCAATCGGTTCAACAAGAGTGCCGATCGTGCCATTATGATCACCGAGAATGCCATCTATAAGCTCGAGGATGCCAGGGGAAAGTTCCGGAATATGAAGCGTTCCATTGCCATACGGGATGTAAGTTACAAAGAAAAAGAAAAAAAGAATTGGGCAGAAAAGCCTTCCCGGAAGGATTTTTTTTCTCATTAATTTGTTGTTCGTTTGTTTGCAGCTCACGGGGCTCAGTGTGAGTCCAGATCGGGATCAACTCATTGTTTTTCACTCACCAGACAACAACGATCTCGTCGTGGCGCTCCAGGGGGAGAATGGGGCGCTACTGCACGAGGATAGAATAGGGGAAGTCATTGGGAATGTCTGCAAGAGATTCTATGAGTGAGTACTATATTCTGTTGAATTATTTTAAATATTAATTTGATTTAATTTAAAAAATATTAAGATGTGATTAAAATGAAAGGAGTTTATCCATTTTTGTATGGGAAAATGAGAAAAGTTCTCATATTTGAAAGAACAATCAAAATAAGCCTGAAAGGATCAAAAAAAGCATTTTTCAAAGCAAATCAAATATTTTTCATAAAAATGTTAATAATGACGTCATCAGTGTGATTTTTTTACCCCTTAATGCATGAGGCATCGAAATTCCCAGTCCTATCAAATCTATGGAGCATTAACGCAAATGATTCATATAACAAGAATATTTTTTGTTTATTTTTTATTTGAAAAGGACATTCATACAGTCAAAAAAATTTTTTTTCGCCCAACGTGGGGCTCGAACCCACGACCCTGAGATTAAGAGTCTCATGCTCTACCGACTGAGCTAGCCGGGCTGTCGCATTATATAGGAAAAAAATTGAGGTTCTTCAATAGAAAATTAAAGAAATTTTTAAAATTTTATCAATTAAAAGAGAATAAAAAAAATAATGAAAGACAAAAATAAAAATTTTTATAAATGTTAAACCTTTCGCGTTTTTAAGGTCATTGGTAGACCCAAACATGAAATATTTTATTTTCCCATTTTTTATGAATTTAATTGTTTTTTCTAGTAAGAAATACATGAAATTCACGCAGAAGAAGTCGAAGACGTTTTTCATGAAAAATGCCCTCTGAGTTCGTTTATAGAATAAATATCGTGACAAAAGAGCGCATGTTTCAATGTTTTTTTTATGTTTCACGTTGGATGCGAAAGAGTTAATAAAATTGATTGAGAAATAATTTATTAATATTAGAATTGAATGTTTAATTGATACAAATTCCAATATTTTTCCCTAATTTTGAGGGAGTTATTAAAGAAAAATTTACGTGAACCGAAAAATAAAAGCAATAAAGAAAATAAATATACAACAGAAGCCGCCAATGAGGTCAAATTCATGGATATTTTGCATTTATATAGCAAGTAAATCAATAAATAAAACTTTGAAAGTTTATTTAGCAATTCCCTTATGAGTGTTGTGCTAACGAAGTTTAGGATAAATTGAGAATTTTTATTGAGAACCCACAATATTACGAAGGGTTCGAAAATATGTAATAAAAATCAATAAAAGTAAAAGAAATAGCCCGTTTTTTTTTTACAGATATTTCAATAAAAGAACTTTACCTGTTTTTGTATGAGAAAACTTCTTTAGAATAAACATTCAGGATAAGCTAAGTTTGCCAGTGAAACTACTCCCTATTTTAGCTGTGTTTCTTTCAGACACAGCTTTTGTGTGCCGAGCAAAATCGAAAGTCGTCAGATCGGGCTCAAACTTGGTATGAGCACGAATTAGGGTCCCCACATTCCAAAAAACGTATGCGCCAAAAAAAATTTTTTTCCGGCCGGCCGTCCGGCCGTCCGTAGTACAACGTTAAATTGCAAGAGAACGGTAATAGATAGAGACTTGCGGTAAACGGCAAAGTTTAAAAGTCGACTGGAAGACGTCCGATTATGACGTCAAATTTTACCCCCCACCCCCCCGTCCGCCATTTTGAATAACCTCAAAATTTTGTTTTCGCTATATCTCAGCCGCTATTATAGCTAAAAATCTGAAATTTTTATATGTTGTAGGGGCCATCAAGACCTTTCCAACGATACCTCATTTTCGAAAATCGGTCAAGCCGTTTAGTCAATATGGCCGCCACAATTTTTCATCGAAAATCGACCATAACTCGAAAACGGCTTGACCGATTTTGAACAACCCGGGGTCAAATGAAAGATCTCAACAAACCCTACAACTCTCTAGAACATCCGAAGTTTCAAAAGTGACCGCTAGGGGGCCAAAAATCAAAAACAAAATTTTCGATGAGTTTTCGATGAATATCTCGAAAACGGCGACATAAATTTTCTTCATTTTTTGATATGTTGTAGCTGACCATATTATGTAGCTTCATGCCAAAAATGAAGAAAATCTATGGATCCGTTCTCGAGATATAGCCTTCTAAAGTTGGCATGTCATATCTCGGGTTCTACAAGTCCGATCTTGATCAACTCAAGCACAAATGAAAGTTTTAGAGAAACCCTACAAATGTCTAGAACATTGCAACTTCGAGAAATGACCGCAAGAGGCGCTAAAGTCAGAAACAAAGTTTTCGAAAATTTCGAACTCGAATTTTTCGAAAATGGCGACATAATTTTTTTTCATTTTTCGATATGTTATAGCTGACTTCAAGACCTTTCAAACAAAAAAAAAATTATGAAAATCTATGGATCCGTTCTCGAGATATGGCCTTCCAAACATTTCTTAGGGTATGACTTTTCAACTTTTCCCGACTTTGCGCGTATTTAAACTAATTCGCGTTCTAGTTTGCTCTCACAAAATTGGTACACTGAAAGAAACACAGCTCCCGTAAGCTTGGTCAGCTTACCAGTACATTTTTTCATTGGATCATTTGGGAAAAGCGGAAAAATTCGACGATGATTTGTCATAAAAATGTGAACAATGACGTCACTTCTATGCTTTTTTTGTCTCTTTCATTGCATAAAGCCCAAAATGCGTCGTCAAAAATCATACACGAAGCATTAGTATGCGTGCTTAATGCAAATAAAAACAAACAAATTGGTGACGTCATTTGTTGTGTTTTTTAGCAAATTTTTAGAAATTATTCCAACTGATTCTAGTAGAAAATGGGAAGTTTCTCTAATAAATTTTTCATTAATTTTCCGATTCTTTATATGGGTTTTGTCCATAAGAAACGGGTAAGCTCCTTTATATAGCCTTGTCTCACTTTTCTTAATTTCTTTTTTTCACCCAAATTGTCTGTAAAAGATTTCATTTCAAAGAATCATTCGTTCCATGTTGAATCTTTTAATGAATGCCATGAGAGCCTAAAAAATGAATAAACTCCTTTAAGCTCTAACAAAGTCAAAAAAAAAATTAAAAAGCTGAAATCGAAACCTAAATACCCTTTCATTGAATTTCTTTTCTTTTTTTCTTCATCTCCTTCACAGCATCCACCGTAGCGACCTGAAAGTATTCGTGGAGACATCGATATCGTGCCAGTTGGGCAAGAAAGCCCGCAAATTGAACGTTGAAGTTGTGTCGGCCAACAATTTGCCAGCATTCCGCAATGCCGGCCACCTCGTGACATTCGAAGTGCCTCCAATATCCAATTAAAAAATCCTTTTAAATACTATTTAAAGAAAAAAAACTGCTCTGTGTGCTTTCACAAAGTGCTTAAAAAATGCTTGAAAAACAAGAAAGAAAAAAAAACGTGCGTGCTACTTAAAATTTTTGTGTTTTTGAGAAAAACCTAAAATTGTATTTTTCTAATAACTTAAAAAGTATAAAAATTGAAAAATAAAACAACAAGAATGATGGTCATCAATGTAATTTATATTATTTTTTTAACAATATATTCTCGTACATAAATATATTTTAAAATTAAGAAAATTCTGGGATTTTTTTTCTTTATTTCATTTTCATCTGGATTTTTGTGAAATAGAAATGCTGTTAAAAAAAATTAAGCTGATGGGTAAGTTAAGAAGTCAGAAAATTCTGTATTTTAATTCTATTTCTCTAAACTTTCGGGTAATAAAATCATTAAAAAATAATTATTTAAAGATGAAATAAAAAGAAAAATTCTTAAATAAATCGTGGAATTTGAGAAAAACTTCTCTCACTTAGCTATTGCAACGAAAATTTTTTCATTCACATTTCCGTGTTTTTCTTCTTCTCTTTACTTATATATTGCCCTTAAGAATTATATTTCTAAAATGTTTATTTACTTAATTATATATTCGTACTAAATTTAATCTTTTTTATCTACTCCCATCAATTTTTTTTTAATTTTTCTTTACTATCTATGCACTTAATTTGCAAAAGAGGGGAGAATGTTCTTATCTAACTCATTTTTTATATTATTTTATTTATAATATTTCTCTTATAATCTAATATCTAAATATGAAAGTCATCGTTTAATTCTTTAATCCATATTAAAATGCATTATTATTATTTTTCATTTCTTATTTTATTAATAACTTAATTTAATTGAGAAGATTTTTCTCTTTTAATTTTTTTATATCAAAAATCTATTTTTTTTTTCAAAAGATTTTCTCATCAAATGTTGGGTCATTTAATGCATTACTTTTGCATTTTTTAAGAGACTTTTTTTTTAAGTACGTGGGATTGGGAAATAGAGCATGGAATTTCATAGGAAACTCCATACGACAGTCGGGTGGATTAAATAAAAATTAAAAAAATAGTGTTTTAGTGGGGAAGATTTTATAAAAGAATATTAAAAATAAGTTCTGAAAGACGTGAAAAACATTCTAAAATAACCAGAAAAATTGTCTAATTTTTGAAAGAAATTTTTTCTTACAATTTGCATATTTTAGGGGGCAATTTTGAGTAGGTACTCTGAAAATTTTGATTTTCTTGTGAATTTAAGAATGAATGAATTACTTAGGTCAATTATATTAACTCCAAACCTCTTTTAATATTTAATAACTTAATTATTCAAAAAATTGAATTTTAAGAATTTCAAATAATTCTCAAATTGAAAAATTAGATTTTGTAATTTTAGTCAAAAATCTGAGTTTTTTTTTTCAATTTCTGAAATTTTCTTTTTAAGATGATATTCAGACTCTTAACCCTTTCATGTTTTTTGGGTCAAATATGAAACTTTTTTCCTCCAAATTTTTAAGACTTTACAGACGAAACTGATTTTCTAACGGAGCCGAAAGCTCTGGAAAACGTGAGTATTTCTGGGTGAGAAGTCCCCTTTTAACCGATGAAAAACCCGGAAAATTATTGTTTTAAGAATTTTAATTATTTATCCAAGTTACCAATGCATAAAATTCACGCAAAGGTTAAATAAGACGTTCTAACTGAAAAGAGTCTCCTGAAGTGGACGCGAAAGGGTTAACCCCTTAAGGATTGTAAGGAATCCAGCGGGATGAATAACGTAAAAATAATATTTGGGACTTTCTTTAGTCTCAAATAAGTTTGAAATTCCTGAAATTTTAAAACAAAACCATAAAACTTTCATCTGCTCGTCAAATTTTCAATTTTTTTTCTTTTTTTCTGAATCGTTAATTTTTTTTTTCAAAATTTCTTTCTTTTACAAAGCAAGCCTTGAACTGCTTGAACTTTTCATCATTTATTGTGAAAATTTCGTTAAAAATTATTTTTTTTTATTAAATATTCTTAAAACTCAAATTCTGAAATTTTCTTTGATTCTAAAAATTTATACAAAAAAAATACTTTTCATGCTACCAAAATTCCCCTAAAAGTATGCAAATTGTTTGAAACTTTTTCCCTTTTTACAATTTTTTTCTTAATAAAAAGAAAGTTAATTCTGGTTTTGTTCCCACGGAGAATGTTTAAGAGAGCTTTCCCGGGGAAAGTGGGTGATATTCTACTCAAAGGGCGTTGTGAACATGTTAATGTTGAGATCCTCAAAGGACGTTGTACCACTCTGATCAAGCATCTGAAGCATATCCGACAGTTCCTGCCCCTGTGGCTGCCCTTGGGGATTATTTGGCGTCACAATGGACACCGTGTGTGCCGTGGCGGCCGTTGAGCTTGGTCCTGCGGGCTCTGGTTGTTGCCCCGGTGCCTGCCAGCCCCATAAATCTGCAAAGAATCGTTGAAATTGTTTAAAAAAATCCCATCAAATGAATTTTTTTTTAAAGTAAAATTGAACGAACTTGTATTGGTGTGCGGAGGCTCCGCAGTCTGATAGTTTGGTCTTAGTCCTCCACCACTGAGTTGTGTGTAGGTGGGACCACTTGGGGAGCGTGAGGGACTCAGCTGATTGTATTGATAACCCTCCGTGACGGGTTGCTGCAGAGAACAGAGAGTTTCCTTCAGGAATTATCTTCTTTTTTGCGTTCTTTTCCTACAAAATTCAAATTCAAACACTTACCTGCCGTATGGGCCATGCTGTGGGCGCTGGAGTGGGTGACGTCGTATTATTCTTATGGATTCGTCCTAATACTGTGTTGGAAGTGGCTGGAGCACCCGGAGATGCGTACCTGAATGTTCCGAATTTTAATGAATTTTTATCACTTTTTTTGAGATTTATTTTGTGTGTTGTTCTTACCCAACAGGAGACGAAGACATCTCATAGCCACTGTAGGCTGCTGTTGTTTGGGTACTTCCTGGACGTTGAATGTTATTCTGATTGGAAATATGCGGGATCATCTCGTGCGGGTTGTAGACGCCTTGAGATAGGAGCAAAAGAAAAAGGAACTTTAGAACAAGAATTTCATTTAATTGAAGAGACGAGAGGATATTCAAACCTACCGCTCACAACTGGAGGATCTCGTCTGCTTTGAAGGGAATAATCGAGTCCAGGTGCTTGATATGCTTGCTCTGTGGGATCAGGTGTGACGTTCTCTTGTGTTGCATGAAGTGATCTTCAAATAAACATCATCAAAGAAAAGAAAATTAACTAAAACTCCTATCCTTTCTAAAGAAGGTTCACAGGGGCGTAGTCAAAGAGGCTAAATACCTTACTGAAAGGATAACATCCCCTAAAAGTTCAGAAAGTTAAAATTTTTCTTTAGAAGTTAAAAGAATTACGTTAAAAAAATTAGAAAAGAAATTTTTAAACGTTAGAAAAAAAGACAAAAACAGAAAAAAACGTCAAAAGTTAAATAATATGTCAAACCTGAGAAAATAAGCGTCTTACACGTTAAAACAAACGTAAGATATTAGAAAGGAAACGTTAAATATCATACAAGAAACGTCAAACATTATAAATTACTATCAAACGTTAGACAAAAAATGTCAAACTTAGAATAAATGTCAAATATCAAAAACGTCAGAAAAGAGACGTTTAACGTTAAAAAATTTCAAACAATAGAATAGTTAGACATTAAAACGAACAACGACAAAATTGTTTAGAAGAGAAACGTCATACTTAGAAAAGAAAGTTCTAAATTTATAAAATAATTGTCCTACGTTAAAACAAATGTTGGATATTAGAAAAGAAATTGAAAACCTTTAAAAAATAATCGTCAATCATTAAAAAATACCATCAAACGTTAGAAATAGTGACAAGTATTTGAATGAAACGTCAAACAGAAATGTCATACGTTAACAAATATATGAAACGTGAGAAAGAGGCTTCAGACATTGAAACAAACATCAAAAGTTAAAAAAATGTCGAACGTTAGAAAATAAGAGTTAAATGTTAGAAAATAAATTCCATAAATTAAAATGAATTTTAAATATTAGAAAATAAATTTAAAATGTAAAAAAAAATAATTGTCAATCATTAAAAATCTTTTCATTTCTTTTCTTACAATTTGTCAATTATAAGATTTTTGGTATTCTATGAAAAAGCTTACAAGATTTTGATATTTTTTTTCTTTTATTAATTATCTTTTTTAAAGAAAAATTGCTTTTCCAGGGCTCTTTTAAGATTTTTTTTCGCTATTTTATGGAACAACAAATCTTTTTTTTTTCTTTTATGGAACTAAAAAAAATGATTTAAAAACACCAACTGTCAAAATCTTACAACAACTTTAAGTTGTAAAAAAAGAAATGAAAAGTTTTGCGATAGAATCGACTTCTAAACAAATATTTGATAAAAAAAAACGTCGAACGTTTAGAACAAACGTCAAATGTCACAGAAGAAACGTCAAAAGTTGAAAGAAAAATATGTGTACGTCAGAAAATAAGCGTCATTCGTTAAAATGTTAGTGATGTGTCAAAAAAATGTAAAAATTTTCAAGAATAATAATCAAACATTGAAAATTAACATTAAACATTAGAAGAAAAATATCAAAAATTTAATTTAAGAAATGTCAAGCAATTTTTAATTCAATTTCAACATTTTTATGAATAAAAATAAAAACTCTTCCTTGAATAAAGGAGTTTATTCAGGCCAGTATGAAAGATGATCCTCTGTCGCAGAACAATTTTAACCCATTCCATCTTGTAGAGGATCAAAAAACATTGAAGAATCGCGAGAGAAACTCCCCAAAATCCACTGGGATCACATCGAAAAGTGCAAATAAAAATTGCCAAAAAATTCAAATATTTCGACGCCATTTGACGTTTTTTTCCCTATAAAAAATGTTTGAAAACTTTTTTGTAGACTTGTCGCTCATTTTCCGTGGAGTTTTTTCTAGTCAAAATAAATGTTTATTTTTTCGTTTCTGGAGTGATTTCTACATCTGAATCAGGTGATCCACAGTGAAATGAAGCTGAGGGAGGTTGATACAACCATCCCCTTGCGAATCAAAACAAATCTTTTTACATTTCTTGGGCCTCTTTGCCAGTGAGAATTTAAGCAAATCTTACCGAGTTGAATCCCATCCAGCGCAATATACCTGATTCAGATGTAGAAATCAGTTTATTAGTCAGTATCCGGAAACATTCGACGGAGTCATCAAGCAAATCGTGACCAGCACGGAAGACATTTCTGATATTGCTCCTGAAAGTCTCCTTCTGAGATTGGAACACTGAGCAAGTCCACAAAATCTTCATCACCGTCTTCCCATTCATCTTTCCCAAGAGCAATGACTTCCTGGAGCTGACAAAAGTGATTCTCAACTTTCATTTTGCCTCTCAGAGATCTTTTCTGCAGAATTCCCATGAGGTTTTGCTGGAGAAATTGGGACCTCCGGAAGCGAAAGATTTGCTCCGACGCATTGAAATTGAATCAATGGGCAGTGAACAGAGATTCTATGCCCTCCTCCTTGTTGCATCCGCTCTTGAGGAGGCTGAAACACCAAAAGTAAGTCTCCAATTCCTGGACATAATCTCCAAATCCCTCCACACCGTGGAGATTATCAATAAAGACATCCGGAAGTCTCATGAAATTATTCACAGCAATAAACTCCCAATGAGTTTGATTTCTCAGTGCTTTGAGAGTATCATTAGATGCACAGACTTCCAAGGAGCAGAAGATTTCACAGATTCAGATGTAGAAATCACTCCAGAAACGAAAAAATAAACATTTATTTTGACTAGAAAAAAACTCCACGGAAAATGAGCGACAAGTCTACAAAAAAGTTTTCAAACATTTTTTATAGGGAAAAAAATGTCAAATGGCGTCGCAATATTTGAATTTTTTTGCAATTTTTATTTGCACTTTTCGATGTGATCCCAGTGGATTTTGGGGAGGTTCTCTCGCGATTCTTCAATGTTTTTTGATCCTCTACAAGATGGAATGGGTTAAAATTGTTCTGCGATAGAGGATCATCTTTCATACTGGCCTGAATAAACTCCTTTCTGTTCCCTTCTTTACCCCTAAAATCTCATATCAGTGAAAAAATTATAAAATTCAACTCACTTTGCCGAGCTATTCGTGCAGACGATGTACTCCACTTCATCCGTGTAGGGATTGAGGAAAGCATACGCTTGCGTTCTTAGCCAAATCCAATCGCGATTCTTTGACCGGAAACGGTACATAACCGAAAACATTTGTCCCTTCTGCTTGAGGACTGCAAATTGATGCAAAAAAATCATTTTTAACGTCTTTTTTTGCTTTCAAAATCATCTGAATAAAAAGTACGAACCCTGCTCAAAGTTCTCCTTCATGTGATTCTGATCTTCGGGATGGAAGAATTCATAGCAGAGCTTCCCAAGGAGATCCGTTGGGGCATAGCCGAGGATATTCATGACACGCTGATCAACAAAGGAGAATTTCCCATCCATTGTGTGACGTGAAATGAATTCATTTTGATTCTGTGACCCCGAAAGGTCCGATAGGTTAGATGTGGATGTAACCTGGAGGCGTCCAATGGCTACAAGGCAGCACGGGCTGGCGTGCATTTCATCGTCCACCCCGCGATCCATCTGGACGCCGGGGAACATGTCAGTTGGTGGCCAATTCTTTATGTAGCCCGTGCAATGGACTACGGCGTAGTTTCGTCCATCGCGCGACTGTCCGAGGGAGTTTCTCTGTTTGAGACGATTTAAATGCCCCGTGGCCATTGTTTCGGGATTCAAATTCCCAATTCGCATGCGACAGATGAAGCCACGACGGGAGCCCATGCACAATCTCATGGAAGCTGCAAAGAAAGTTGAGAGAAAAGTTTCAATTTGTTGGTGATTTTTGTGGAGGAAACGAAGGGAAAACTCACATTGATGTCCTTCCTTTTTAACAGTTCCCGTCTTTAGGTCGAGAATCCTCCCGCTGTTTTGGGGTTCTTGCGTTGAAAGCTGCTCCCGGACCTTCTCAATGTCATCCGGATGAACATTGTCAAAGATACACGAACCATACCATTCGCTCTGGCTGTGATTGAGCACCGGCGATATGGAATCAGACACGTAGATGATCCTCCCAGTGTCGCAGGAAACAACAAAGAGGAACCCATCGGCTGCTTCGAGGATTAAATGCTTCAACTCCTGATCCGTGAGGAAGGATGGCTTGTACGTGCCATCTGTGCTGGTATTCCCCGTTCCCCGGAGTGCCTTCATGTGCGCCACAGCCATACGGAGGATTGTCAACTTGTCCGGCTTCCGGGCGAGAGCACTACAGGTGGGCACCATGTCCGACAGCTCCGTAATGTACGCCGTCATCTTATTCCTGCGCCTTCGCTCAATCTCACAGTGATTCTCCCTGCTGGCAAATCTCTCCTTATCCTGAATATTCTCGTCCTCCATCGTTGCTCCAATTCGATGAATCTGCTGCAAAAACAAAGAATTCTTCAAGAAACTTCGGGGCGGAGTCTCATCCCAAACTCAACCACAACAGAGAAAACACCTTGTTCAGCACAAAAGCACCTCAACGCCCACTGCGCTCTGTACAAACAACAAGGTGTTTTCCATGTCTTTTTGCACATTTTGCCCGTGTTTTCACTTTTTCATCACATTTTATTTTGTCAAAATAAGAAAACAATTTTTCACGAGAAATTGATGACATTGACACTTGATTTTCTTTTGTGCAGAAATTCCCCATTTCTCCGTGAATTTCCCGCAAAAATAGCAATGAAAACAAGCAGGTTACCTTTTAATTTGCAAATTGGGAATGAATTTGGGGTGAAAATTGTCAATTTTCCTTGGGAAAAACACAAAAACATTACACAAAATCAACTTTGGCAAATATTTTTTACGCCATTTTTAATTCATGTGTCAGATTTTAGTTAATTTCAAATCTCACACGGAGCGCTGCAATCGGGAACATTTTTGAAAATGTTTTAACGGTCTGAATTGGAACTTTTTTTTACAATTTATGAATAAAATCGAATTAAAATGAATAAAATTGAAGGAATTTCGTTAAATTAGGAATTGTCAGAGATATTCATGATATCTGATGCATCAGAGGACTCATCATCAGTCTCCTCGGAGTCATCCAAATCGTCCAAATGGAGCTCAGAACGGAGATTTTGGGCGAACTGTTGAAGACTCAAATTGCTGAAGCGATCACGATGGAGTTTCTGGGCCACAGTAGCAAAGACATCGGTCGCGGTTGCTGAAAACAAACAAAAAATTAACTCCCATTGATCTTGATCCCAAAAAGGATCTCCTACAAGCTTCCTGATCGGAATCTTCCTGCTCATCTGGATCCCAGTCTCCCAGTTTGAGATAGTAGAACTCTTCTTTGGGCAAATTGTGGGTGTTCTTCCCACAGGGCGTTGGGAGGAGGTTGCAGACGAATGCAAGGCGCAAATCTGTCTCATCCAGGTGAGAAAATTCCGGGAAATCCTTCAGAAAATCCCTCCAAAATCCATCAAAACGCGCCAATTTGATTCCTTGGCGTTCGAAGATATATTTTGACATTTTAGCGATGAGTTCCGGTGTTTCGTGGCTTATAACCAGATGGTCCTGATCCAGGGACTCTGGGGCACTCTCCTGGCTCGATTGGTTCATTTTATTTTATCTTTTTATGCTGAAATATTCAAAAATTCCGTCCTGAAATTTTTGTAAGTCTTCACAGAGTCTTTTACTTTTTTGAATGAGAAAAAACGGTTACATTTGCGGTTCTTTTTTGCGACTGCAGCGCTCATGCGGATTTTGAAAGAAAATCATTCTGTCAAAGAAATCAAAATATTTTGCTTTCCTTTTGCTTTTTTCTCAACAAATTAGTTGAAAAATCATGGCTCTGGTTGCGTATGAGTTCAGTACTGATGAAGAGGACAATGGACCTGAGGAAGATGAAGAAGCTGTCCAGGTGTTACCCAAGAAAAAGGAAATTCCCAACGGAATACCAGCGAAGGAGCAAAATCAACAAAATAAACCCAATCCTGAAGTTCCAGGAAGCTCAAAAGACGTGGAAAATGGTCAGGAAATAAGCGATGAAGATGATGAAGCTCCCAGATCTTCGTCCAGCAGAGAATCTGATCTTCAATTCAATTTACCAGCTCCAAGTAGAACGACAAAGCTTCCAATTCCCGAGGAGGATGATGAATTCCTGCGCATTAAAGCTACTCCAACGGAGAAGCCTCCACCAAAACGGGGCCCCGTGAAGATAACAATCCCCTCCTTGTCGCAATTTAAGGATCTCGATGATACGGAAGCTCCTGTGAAGAAACCCGCAAAGAAGAACACAGGATGTGGTCTTCTGGACATCCTCCCTAAGCCTCTGTCAGAGACACTCTTCCAGACAAGCAAAAATCCAACTCCAGAGAGTAGGAAGAAGCAAACCCTCGTCCCGGATTCCGTAATGAATCGTCACACAAAGCCGAAAATCCCGCCAAAAGCTGCAAAAGCACCAAAAGCCCAGCAAGTGCAGGATAATGACGATGAGAGTGACGGAAGTGATGCTGGGGATGATTTCTTCAGGCTCAACACAACTGAGGAACTTCCGGAAGTGAGTAAGAACGAACTGAATGTCCTCATTGCCAAGAAGGCAGCACAGATTGCAGCAACAAGTTCGAGATTTGAGAAGGAAGCTGAAATTCCCGTGGAAACGATGCAGGAAGAGCAAGAAATGAGCGGGATGGTGGACAGGGAAGGGGCAATGCTCGATGAGGAGGCTCTGGAGAAGCTGTGTGGTGGAAGGCGAGCCAAACGTGCCAGGCGAGAGGAAATAAATATCGTTGACATCAGTGGGGAACAAGTTCTGCCCAATCAGGAGGAATGGATGCGCTCTGCCCTGGCGAATTCAACGGAAATGCCAAAAGGGAAACCCGCAGCTGGGGCTGAAGCTGGTGGGATGAGCAAGAGGAAGCATCAGATCACGTACCTAGCGCACCAAGCGAAGGCCAATGAACAAGAACTTCAAGCTATGTGGGCGGCTAATCGGCAAACAAGGAGACAGACGCAGAGCAAGTATGGATTTTAGAGAGCCGGAGGTAAGAAGTTTTCGTTGTTTTCTCAATAAATTCATTAAGGATCAAGAATTAGTACACCAGCTTCGTCCTGAACAATACCAGGATTAAGCTCATTGCGACGAATCCGAGAGATTTGTTTGAATTCATGAACAATCTCATTGCAACGTGGAGGAGCTGGCACAGCGGACGTAATGTGAACATCCAGGAAGTCTGGGTCCTCCTCCACGCGAATGAGATCAGTTAGAAAGGTTAGAATTGTGCGAAAGTCTTCTGGTTGGATTTTGTAGCTCATCTCAGACACTGTTGCTTTGTACCACGTCAAGTAGGTGGATTTCTTCTCTTCTGCCCTTGCGTAGCACATCTCCCTGGCCAGGAGGACGCAAATCTGGAATTGTTGCTCATTCCGGGAAATGCAGGCCTTCCAAAACAGCCCCTCCACGTATTCTGCCCAAAATAAATCTCTCTCAAATAACTCAAAAAAAAAAAACTCAAAACTTCCCCCCAAACTTACTCTTAACATGCAGCTGGTCATCCATAGAGGCAGTTTTGAGGATAAATCTCAAGATTCCCAGAGAATATTTCCATCCGGAGAAGTTTGTCTTTGTCATTTGTCCCAGCAGAGCATCCAAGGACTCCCTTTGGGGCTTTGTAACGTACCCCATGAGCTCCTTTAGGGATTTATTTGCCTCAAAAACATCCTCTCCTGCCCAAATCTTCTGCTTCTTTAGAGCTTCCAGTACTTTTGAGTGCTCCATGGAGATTAGGACTTCCAAATGAAGGTTCCGGAAGTGCTGGAGGTCCTCTTTGTCGCGCAAAAGCCCCTCAAGGTGTTCCAGGTAGTTTGGGATTTTGAGTTGAGGATCATTTAGCAAATCTCTCAGAGCACTGTCACAGCAGCGCTCAAGGAGGCAAACCACCTTCTCAGATTGAGGAATTTCAGCTGCAGCTCCCAAGATTACTTCAGCCAAGAGGCTGTGCTCAACTTCCAGCAGATCGTTGAGGATGAGGATGTTGTCATCGTTGCTGATGTTGCTGGACGTGATGAAGAGGCAAATGTTGAAGATTCCTTCCTTCTGCAGGATGGCGAATAAATGGGGGCTTCCTACTTGCCATTCCAGGGAATACAGACGCTTTTCCAGGAAAATCTGCCGAAGGAAATTAAGCTTAAAAATCTCTGGAATTCCGGGTTAATTTTAAATCTTTTAAGTACTTTCTCCCAGCTGCTCAAGTAATGGATTTGCTCAATAAATTCCTCTTCATGCGGAAGGATTTCCTCTGATTGATTCCTCTCCTGAATTTCCTAAAAAAAATCCCAAAATTTTCATTAAATTCCTTCAAGTAAATCAGATTTCTTTTTAATTATAAAGCTCACAGCCAGGAGATCCTGAAGATGATTAAACATTCTTTTAAAAAAATCAAGAAAAGGATGAAGAAACTACATGTCTTATTAATTTCTTGTTTTGACGGTTTAATAAAAATGTTTAGGGCTGATAAGAAAGCTAAGAAAGTGATAAAGGTTCTATTTTTTGCGCGCAAACTTTTTCGAAAATATCCCGGCTGGCACTTTATTGATTTTTTGGTTCGCTGATTTTAGTAGCAGAATGACTAGAAAGTGATCAGTCGGGTAAAAAAAATATTGATTTGGAAGAAAATTAATTATTTTTTAAAGATTTGAAGCATTTGAAGAAATCAAAACTTGCGATTATGGAGAAAGACCATAAAAAAGTTTCCGGGCAAGCAAAATGGGGTATTTTTGAAGGTAAATTTCAAGTGGCTGTATATCCGGCTGTGGTGAACCAATTTTTAAAAATTTAATGGTTTTGGAAAGGCACACTTCTCACCTTTCCAAAACTGGCAAATTTTTGATAATCGGTCCACCTGAAGTTCTTAAAAGTTTTGGTTTGAAAATCGTTTCTAACCTCAAAACTTTGACTTTGATTTTCTCTCAAAAGAAAGTAGCACCCGACTCACTATCCAGCGTATATTAACCCTCTCATAGAGTGAGTACCCTTAGAATTAGAGTTCTTTTCTGAATGCACCAAAAAATGAAATTCGCTGCAAAATAAAATACGGAATTCAAAAAAGACTTAAAACTTTTTAAATAAATCTTCCCTTTGCATGTCAGTACCGTCATTGGTACAGAAGTAGTACGTATAGTGTACTGAAGCCCAGCTGGGATTGAATAATGCTCGAAAGAAGGTGTAGTGGAGGGGAAAAGCAGCAAAATCAGAAGTTAGGATGACATTTCCAGCTAGGTTAGGGTAACAGCTGTATCTTAATGCCAATTTTCTCAGTAATTTCCCATCAATAATTCCACAACTTTGTGCACATATCAAGGGCCACAGTAGGGAAGTGAGTTAGTGTGTTTTGGGATATTCTGTGTGATATTTTAACCATCGTGAATTTAGGATTAGTAATCTGTTTTAGTGAATTATTTTCACCACGTATCAAAGAAAAGTGATATAATTTTGTTTAGAGCTGCAGTTTTGGAATAACAAGCAAGGTTAGTTGTTTTTCCTTGGAGCTAATTAATTAAGAATAACATACTACTTAATATTTTTTTATACTACATCCACTACATATAAATCTCTCCTAATCAACATCCCGTCGTCCCTCGCTCCATTTGTCCCTCAATCATCCCCATATCTTGTGTTAATTAAAAAATAACGGATCTTGATGGTTTTTATGTCTTTAAGGTGTGTGGAATTACCTTTCTGTGTTGTGTGCAATAAAAATTTAATTAAAATTGATAATTTCCATTGATCAATATTAATTTCCACCCACTATATTGGATAAATCTGGTATATCCTTCGATTTTTTCTCTGTTTATTATTAATGCAAAAAAATCATCATACATAAAGGCAGCACAAGGGTGAAGATTCAGCATGTCGGTGTGAATTGATTCTCATGGTGGAGGTCAATATCGATATACTCGCGATGTTTATTTACACTTTGCGTTTAAATGAGATTTTTTCGTTTGTTTATCAATCTGTGGGGAAGATTAACATGCAAAGATGGGTTTCATGATCTTAATTGTTCGTCTGTGAGAGAAAATTTCTTGATATTCTTTGTTATTTTTCTTGTTTCTTTACAAAGTTTGCCCAAATAAACAGAATAAAATGTTATTAGCTGTGATTCTTTCTTCAAAGAAGCACAGCTTCTGTGTACACTCAAAAATGCAAAGTCGTCAGATCGGGCTCAAACTTGGGATAAGCACGAATTTTTTTTAAGAAGAGTGGGGCTAAATGGTGTATTTTGAGGAATTTTCAGAAGAACTTTTTGAAACTTTAAAAATTATATTGAAAGAAGAATATTTATGTGAGAATATTAAATTGCTATTTCTAAAAAAAAAATTATATAAACGTAAAAAAGCATTTTTAGAATTTAAATTTGATAAATATATTTTTTTTTGTAAGAAAATTCTTTGTAAACAAGGCAACAATTTATAAAACCAGCCAGGTAAAATTTTGCTATAAGATCTTTTTTTTACATTAATTACTCGCAAGTCTTTCCAGCCAGGTAAAACTCGTAAAACTTTCCTACTTAGGATCTTTTTCTACGTCTTATTTGTACCTGATTTTTGACAACCTTGCCAGTCGGGTCAATATCGCTTCGCTATTCTGGATGTTTTTTACACTATTTAATTTGGGATTGAAAGTCGTGCCAGCCGGGTAACATTTTAATACTTTTATTACTCTTAATAACTGCTTCATTTTGCCCCCACAGTTATAAATTTATCAAAAAATTAAGAAATACGTTAAAAATATTCAAAAACAAACAATAAATTAAGTCTTTTAAACCCATAATTACTCAAAAAGATCGATAAATCTTAATAAATTGTCATTTAATACAGGAAAAAACGTGTTTTTAGTGAGTAAATTTTGCACCACTTTGCCCCAGTCACTTGTAAATGCAATAAATTCAATTCAGAAGTCTATTTTGATGTTGAAACTCAAAACACACATACCATTTAAATAACCAAACAATGTTGTCGGTCTATCCAAGTATTTGCGAGCTAATTCAGGAGCCAACAACCAGAAGTTTTTCCGCTCCATAAAAAAAGCAAATCCAACTTTAATAAAATTTTATTGCACATCACACATCAGAAGGAGAATAATTTTTTCTCATTCTTTTCTCTGCGTCTCTTATTATCTTTGGCTCTCTTGTATTTTTTCTTTTTTTTTTTGCCTAAAATGGAGAAAAGATACAAATTTTTCTTTATGTGAGAAGAAGAAGAAAGAAATGGATGTGAAGATCAATGATTTGCAGCAAGATAAGACACGATCCGGAAATGGTTTGTGAATCTCTCTTCGTAATTTCTTTTTTTTGTATATTCACACATCCCCCTCTTCACCAACACTTTATTCTTTATAGAAAAGTAAAAATTGAAAAATATTTTCCTTCACTTTTACCCTCCCTGAATCTTCTTTTTTTCTGTGTAAGAACTTTTACCTTTTGCATAAGTTTGAAGAGAATAAAGTTAAAAAAAAAACAATAATCCTGCACTTGGTAGATAATCATATTTCATCATCTTATTATACCTACATTTTATATACATAGGTAATTAAGAGTTTGGAAAGTCCCATAATTTGAGAATTCTCAGAATATACGAGGAGCGAAACAATGAGTATTTTCACGTGAAGATCGAGAATATTCTGCTGGAGTGGACGGTTAAAAGTTATTTTTGCAGATCTTCTCGAAAGCTTATCTCACGGATCTTTCAACATCAAATATTTGATATAGTAGCCGACGCAGTATATTTTCATCTTCTTGTTTAATCCACAATCTCGTGTGTTTGTATGTTTTTGCAATTATTCTCCCCCAAAATTACACACGAAATGAGAAATAACACTTTATCATCTTTTCTCCAACTTTCAAGTATTCTCTTACAAGAACATGTCTGCGCGCCTTCAACATTGCGTGGCGTCAGAAGCTAATTGGAATGTTTGAGATCATCCTCAAGAGTTGATTTTGAATGTAAATTAATTTCCAATTAGTGGAATTTTTTTAAAGTAAACTTGGAGAAAAGTCTTCCATTGGACATGGGTGAAGCAAACGACCTTTTCGGCCATTTTAATAACATTTTGAAAGCCATTATACAGCAAAGTATGATCCCAATTATTTAAGAAAATAATAAAACGGATTTTCAGTTGTTTTTAGGCGAATTATTTTTTTATTCTTTGCTGACGTTTTGGACTGTAAGAGTCCCATTTTTTCCAATAATTTAATAAAGAGTATTTTTCCAAATTTCTAAATTCCCTTTTTGTGAATTTCTTGCAATCTTTTCTCATCTTCTGTCCAAACTTGCTAGATTTCTCAAAATCGATCGAATCGGTTAAGCAGTTGACTGTTCGATTTTGAATTTAAAACTTCAACTGTGGCACTGAGAGTATATCGAATGAATCGATTTGGATAAGTATAAGGTACTCTAGTTTTATATAAGGAAAGAAGAATTTGGAACACGTAAAAAATATTCTGGTTTCATCTTGATTTAATTCTGAATTACTAAAATTAAAGACAAAACATTGACTTTATCATGAAGATCATAAAGTAAAGTAAAGCAAAGAATATTCAAGTTTATTGTTTTATTATTTAATTACCTACTTTGTCCGCATCTTTATTGAATTCGCATGCCCCAATTTTTGGAAGAAGCTACATGTGCAACGTGCAAGGACAGAGATATGCAAATGATCTGCAATCGACATCTTTTCTATCTCCTAACATGCGTTCTAATTTTGTCTTCTTAAACTAAACATTGTGAAATAAAATGTTAATTTTATTGCCACATTAAGATCATTAAAATAAAATGGAATCATGTGCAAAAATAATGCAATAGTATTGTGTGTTCTTTTGTTTAAAAGGAGTTCATACACTTTTGTTCATGTAATGGTCGCATTTAGTAAAATTTTGAGAAGATTTTAAAAAGACAATTCAGTTTTTAATTGTTCTACTGGAAAATTAAGGAAAGGGTTGAAAAACCTTAAACCACGCCCATTTTAAACTTAATATTCATAAGTATTCTATGTGTGGAGGAGCATATGCTTCAAGGCTTTAACTGATTTTTTTCAAAAGAAAGGAGAAGTTAGATTTTTTCAAAAGGAAGATGCTTCAACTTTTCTCCCAACTATTTTATTTTTCAAATTAACTGGAAGCCTTTTAATTGATATATTATTTATATCATTTTTTTAATCTTTACTTCAGATTATTTTGTACAAAGTGAATAGACTCCTTTATTTAATATTAGGTGTTTACTAATGAAAGAAATATTTAGAATTTAGATTAAAATAATATAATAAAAATCCAGAAAATCATTTAAAAAATCAACAGAGAAGCGTTCAAAGAAACAAGAGCAAAAGTGTAAGAAATCATCAACCAAAATTCCCACAGATTCATCTTAATTTCACGTACTTAGAAGAGAATATTTTATACATTTTATCACATATATTTTTTCTCTCTCTGCTTGTTTTATGTATCAAAAATCACAAAGATAAATTGCATTCTTTTAGCCCCTTCGTCTTCTTCTCTGTCCATCTTTTCCTTTTTTCAAATGTACCAGACTCTTTTGTAGGTAGTTTTGTGGAATAGATGCACTGATGAGCAAAATTCTTTTAAGAAAAAGAATCGGTAAGATTAGAGAATAAAAAAAAATTGAGATTAATCATTCAGTGCATAAATTTCAGCACAAAAAAATTATTCAAAAACTCAATAAAAGAAATTGAACAAATTTATTTGCTCTGTAGATGGAGTCCGGGTCCCAGTGTGGGTTACAGATTTGCTGAATGATCTACGTAAAAAGGGTTCTGGGGAGACTCAAAGTTCAGGAGGTTCATCACAGACACACGATTACCGAGAAGTTGCCACAGCGGAGGAGAAGAACGAAACAGACGAAGAAATTTTTGCATTTGACGATGAAGATTCAGCTGAAGGGGCACCAGTAGTTGGTGCGGATGCCAAGGAAGGAGAAGACGCAAAAAGTGAGCCTCTAGGTGGGCCATCGAGATTCCAGAGAATTATTCACGCCGGCGGTGAGGTGCTCGGACGTGGGTTGACGCAATCCAGGGAAGGGTCTATGGAAAGTTTCACATCACTGGGGAGACGGAAGATAAGTGAGCTGTACCAGAAGTTGAGTGCCAATCGGGCCAAGTACATTGAAATCCGCGAGAAGCGTATGGAGGCTAAGAGGATACTCCAGGAAGTGCATGATGGTGCCCGAGAATGCGATGAGAGTGACGATGGGGATACCCCAAAGGTGGGCATAGATGAGCCACCATTGTTCCCCATTGAGGATGATTTTGCGGAGATCCCCGAAGCGCCCGGACGGGCTGAATTGGGCACGTGGAAGCGTGTGGGAATTGGCGAAATTGGACGAAGCTCCAGTGCCAATCCACGGAAGCCAATGCGGAAGGGACTCTCGGAGATTGGGCGTCGCTTCAGTGAGATGGATGATGACCCTGAGGTGCCGGCAATGTTGGTGGCTGAGTGCCAGAATAGCTATCCGGACACCAAATCCTCCTCATTTACGAGTAGTTTGACAATTAAAAGCGATCCCGGGATGAATAATAATCCCAAATCCCTCCCAGCGAGTCCCACGCCGCGTTTTACGAGGAAAGATGCCCGCGAAGATATTCCTCGGCATCGTCCATCGCTTCTGCATGACATATCAACTCAGGTAAGGGAATATTCAGATTTCTAATTCCATTTTCCTGACCACTTTCAAGCTTTTATCAGAAAATTTCTTTCAAATTATTTTTTAACGAATTTTTTCTAAAAGAATTTGATTTTTTAAATCAAAATTCGTCTTCTTTTCATTTAATTTTAAGGAGGTTTAATTGTTTGGCGATAGATCCCACGTTGTAGATTTATTTGATCAATTCTAATCAATCAGCAACATTGATACAGATTTATTGCGACTCATTGCTACTCAAACTTATCAATCACTTGTCATTCTCTTATACACAATTCTTCGTCAAATATTTCTTCATTTTATTTCTAAAGAGTAAAGATCTTTTAATCAGCGAAAAATGCTTGAAAGGATCAAAAAATTACCCAGGAAATTGTTAAAATTATATTTCCTGCAAAGTCAAGTTGAAAATACGAGTATATAGGTGTTTGGATCCCACCGCTGCCACCAGTGAATTAAACTTTTTTACGTGGAAGCCATAAAATCACGAAAATCAATTCAAAATTATACTTTTTCACCTAATCTCAACTAATTCTTGTAATTTAATGCATTAATTAATTTTTTAAACAAAAACATTTTTTTGTGAATTTTCAGTCCGATTCCAGTCGCTGCTCCAGCGTGGAGAGTTTACTGGAAGCCCGAAAGCCCGATGCGGAGACAATCCTAATAAATTTGGGCTTTGGCCCCGTTCAATCGGAAGATATTCTCTCGCGGATCCCCAAGAGGTTCCTCAAACCGTCCCAAGTTCGTGGCATCGACACGGAGAGTTTCCTGAAGCAGCAGCAGCTCGCCAATCATTTACACGAGCACAGTGTCCTTGGCTATCGTGGCCTAGTGGGTGAGTTTCTCCATCAAACCTTTCTCTCTCACACAATTTTTTAATTAAAAAAAAAAAAACTTTCTTTCTCCAACATTTTATTAATCAAACATTTTGGGAGGAGATTTCATGGAAAATTTTTCTCTTTTCTCTTTCGCATTCATATGGGGGCAGACTATGAGAAATCGCTAATCCTGCAGAGATTCCATCCTCACGCTAAATAGAAAATAAATCGAAATGGGGGTGGAGCATTTAAAATATTTCGCTCATATTCTATGTTGTTAAACATTCATTCGTTATAGAGGTGGTTGTGATTAAAAGTAAACTGTATAAAGAACATTCATAAAAGAGGGTATTTTTTCTTGTATTTCTGGTAAATTTCTTAAAGCATATTTCTGCATTATTTTGCTTCTTTTAATGGTGCTTGCAAATTATTTATTTTGCTTCATTTTTATTTTATTTTTTTACGCATTTTTATTGTATTTTATTCGCATGATTTTTTGGTAGATTTTGATGAATTTTGTTCAACAGTGAGGTGTCAGATGATGAATGAAATTTTGAATGATTTATGTCTTGAGATTTGAAACTTTTCCATTTTTATTTAATCAGTTTAATCAGTAAGATTAAAAAAAATTTAACGAATATTTAGCTGATGAAACAAATACCTACTGATCTAAATATTAACCTGCTGGCCGCCAAGACCTTGGAGCTTCCTTAGAGCGCCAAGGTGGGGTCGTTGAACGACCCCAAGAAGGAAGTCGATTTTCTCATAAACTATAAAACCGGGAACTGTCGGGTCACTACCTTTAGACTCCTTATATAGTCCTCTTGCCCCTTGCATCACAAATTCGCCACCCGGAAACACGCAGAAGAAGATATTAGGGAAAAACATTTTTCACTCATTTTTCACACTTTCTTCGTGAGAAATTTGCCACGAAGTTGACCGCAACTGCTATTTTTTTTCACTACTTCCCCACATTCCCCTCACTTCCCGCACCGTGATAAATGGCAGTATTTCTCGAATATTCTTTATTGTTTTGCACATTTATATGCTTCTAATTATGTTTTATGTTGTTTATGTTACTTATTCGCGATAATTCTGACACTGAGATGGTAAAGTGAGAAAGTAAACACAACCCTTCAACCCCCTTCAACCATATGATTTATGATGTGACTAACTTCATTTTAAGAAATTTTCCGCAGCATGGCCGTTACACCAATTTTTGAATTCCCTTCTTCTACATTTTCCTTAATAACTTTTCTTGTGGTGGACGGATTGAGCTGAAATTTTTACACAACCTTCTCAGATAACCAAAGAACTTATTTCCAAAAGATGGGAATGGTATCTTTTATATTTATTAAGTTATAGCACGAAATATAGGGCTGGGGTCGTTCAACGACCCCGCTTGGCGGCCTAGAGGTTAACACTTGGAGGATCGAGGTTTCTAACCTCAAAAGTTTGACCTTAATTTTCTCTCAAAAGAAAATATTTTTCTAAGTTCTCTTTCGAGGATATTGAAGTAATGAAACTCTCATATACACAGATGTAGAATTTATCTATCTTATATCAATTTATTTATCTTATATCAAATATTTTTCATTTAAATTGTTTAAATTAATATTTCATTAATCAAACTATTACTCAAAACTTATTGAACGAATTTTTTTACTGATCAAAATGAACGATTTACTGATCAAACAAATATTTAACTAATTAAAAAAAATATTCTTCTGATAAAATTATTATTCTTTTTCTCAAATTATAAAAAACATTTCAATTCTCAAAAAAATATTCTACTAACAAAAATGAATGTTTTATTGATCAAATGAATATTTTACTGATCAAATGAATATTAACTTGATCAAATAAAATATTCTACTGATCAAACGAACCTTTAGCTCTAAATAGATTCTGATAGAATCCAATATCTGTGAAAGATGTCCGAAGAAAAAGAAACAAACATTTTATTTAACTAACAGATCAAACGAATAATCTACTGATTTAAACTGACTAATAGACATTTTACTGATCAAGAAATTATTTTTTCTGTCAAATTAATCTTTAACTGTTCAAATACGGAGTAATTTTTCAACCTTTTCCACTGATTTCCAAAGAGATTAAAGACTTGAAAACTCAAAAAAAAATTAAAAACTTAATAGAAACAGAAACACAGACGAAGTAATAAAAAGTTATTATCTGAACTGAACCCTCACTGTATCTTATTCAAGTATTCGAAGTATTTGTAAGAAGAACCAAAATGTTCTTCGATGGTTGTTGTTTCTGCAAGATCTTTTAGCATTTTAATTTTATTTTTCAGAATTTATTTTTATAATTTTGAGGCAGTTCACGAAGCTCAGAGATTTTTGCTTTAAAATTAATTTAAATTCAGTATTTTTTATTCTTAATTTTATTTAATTTTTAAATGTTTTTCAACGTGCAAAAATCTCTGCGCAACGTGAAGTCCAAGAAATTATTTATTTGCCAATCGTTTAAGCATGCTTCCAGCATTGTTGTTATGATACATTTAAGCCTTAAAAATTCAGCCTAAAATGTTCTTATACAACCCAATTAACAGGTAATCCCCACACTCCTCCTTCGCTGATTGTGGCCAAAATTATGGAGAGATTCCAGGCGAATGAGCAGCAGAGGATTCTGTCTGATTTGAATGGAAATCACCAAATGACTTAAAAAAAATCAACTCATTCGACGTCTTCAGCGTCCTTTAGCAGTGAGTCCACTACTTCTCTTTTAATTTTTATTAATAAATTTATAACTTGAGCAGCACAACAAAAGAAAATCCTTCACTGACTGGCAAGGAAAGATCCATCGTAATTTTTTAATTTAATTTAACTCGTAGAGCGCTTACACTTCGTCCCCCTCATTGAAATGAAGAAAACTTAATGAATCTACTTCAGGATTAATTACCCTTTAGGGCTTTAAATTTTAAAGAATCTTAAAAAAAAAACAAAAGAGTACATAAAGAGGAATTAAAGATAAATAAATAAAAATGAATTGAAAGATTTATAGAAACTTTAAAAAATTGATGAATTTGAAGGTTTTTTTTCTGTAATCAATATCTCTGAAAAATTGAAATTTTAAAAACTTTAAAACAAATTAAAGATTTTGACATCGAAATTTTAGAACTTTGTACTGAAAATCTTAATTTTGATCACAGAAAAGGATCTTCTAAATGAAAGAAATTTTTCTTTTACTAAAGACAATCACAAAAGGCAGCATTTACCCTATTCAACTCCTTAGGAGAAAAAACGATTTAAAATTCGTTATAAAAGATTCTTTACCGTCTAGTACTTTTTACCAAAGCCGCAGAACTTTTACATTTTCCAAAAAAAAAAAATATATTAAAAATAAATAAAATGAAAAGAATTAATATTTGGACTGGAATGTGGAGCTGGTGATGCTTCTTTTCCCTCTCTATTTTAGGCAGAATTTTCCAGATTTAATTTCAAGATTAAAAAAAAATATTCTCTTCTCAATTAAATTAGAAATATTGGCCTGAAATTTGGGGTCAAAATTTCAAGATTTTGATTTTCTACAGAAAGTTGAACGAAATAAAAGAAAAGATCAATTTTTTTTATTCCAGAATCCAAGCCAAATAACTTCAATTTCTTGACAAAGAAAACAATTTTCTGATCTATAAAATTATTTCTGAATTTATCCAAAATTGAAATCACTCTTATATGAATAAATCTTAATTATAACACTGATACATTCCATTTTATTTCTTTCTATTTGAATTTTTAAAAATTTATTTAATTTATAGATTAAAAGAAAAAGAAATTGTTATGCAGCTTCAATTTAGTGCTCGTATCTTGGGTCCGAACCAAAAAGGACCTCAAGTGCTACGACTGCGTGGTTTCAAAGCTTTTTATTCGTTTAGTTTTTATAGTTCATTTAAAATTAATTAATTAATTAATTAACACCACTTTTGTGATAAGAAGCAATTAAGTAGGTAAAAAAAGAATGTTTTTAATAAAATCACACCTTTTAGCTCAAATATAGAAGAGGAATTAACTAATAAAGAAAAAATAATGGATATTAATATTTGTTAAATGAAAGAAAAAAATGTAATTTATTGTTTTCGAATAGGTTTTGTTAAGGAAAATAAAAGAATTATGATATTATTATAAATTTGGAAAGTTTTATTTGTTTGATTTTCTTCATTCTTGTTCCTGGAGACGCCTGAATTGTCAGCTTGTCCTACTTATCGAACGGTCTGTTTTTAAATTAAATAAAAAATAAGAAAATAAATGGATTTTGTGCATTATGTTGGAGAAAATCTTTTGAATTTGTGGAAAAAATTAAAGACTTTTAATTAATTATAAAATCTTTCAACTTCAACCCAAAATAAGGAATTCAGAGAATCATAATTTTCTTCTAAATAAATATAAAATAAAACGATTTTTTCAATAATTTCTAAGAAATAATCCATTTTTCATTTGTTTAAAAATACGAAAAATACCTTCAGAAATTTATTTTAAATAAAAGTATTAAAATTTTGGAAATTTTTTATAAGGTTGTGGACAATATCCTTTATCCCCTTTATCAGATTTATTATAGATTTACGAAAGATGTCTTAGAATCAACCACCTGTTATTTTAATGAAGCGACTGACCAGACCGACCAGACGCTTTGGCTTTTTTCCCCTAAATTTTAGAGTTGGCTGTATAAGCACGTTTAAGTTAAAAACTTTATGTTCCTGTCAATTAAAACAATTAAAATGAACTAAAATGAGGTCGAGGAGATTTATAATAAAAAGTCTAATTTTTTGTTTTTCAATTTTGATCTAAAAGATCTTAAGAGTTTTCTTTTATTTATTTAACTACAATAAAAGGGCAGGACATTGCAGTTTAAGCGATCCTTATTTCTATGAAAATTGCTTAAATTTCCAGGAAGGATGGCCTTTATTCCCTAAATCGGTAATTTTGTATTCGATTTTACTCGATTCGGATCAAGGATAAAGCATTTTTTGTAGATTGTTTTAAACTTTTAATTCGATAAAAATTGAAAGATTAAGAAGAAATAAAAAGACTTTTTTCATATTAGAAGCCATCCTTCCTCCTTAATCTTTTCCCTAAATCTAATATATCCTATTCTGCGAACTCTTTCCTATCAGCTTCACTGAGATTGCTGAAAGAAAAATTGAGAAATTAAAGAAATTTTTTTAATAATTTTATTGCTTAATTTTCATGCAAAAAATACTTTTTTTCATGCAAATTCTCTGCTTGAATTCCTTTTTGTTAATTAAATAAAAAATCTTCATGCAAAAAGCTTCTGAATGAGTTTAGCTGTTAGGAAAGCCAAAAGAACTGCCCATTTGCTGTGTGCCATGCACGTGGCATCATCACCTGGTCCCTTTGCCGTGACATAGTCCACATCCTCGTCAAAGAGGTAACACTGCTCATAGCTAGAGCCGAGCATCCCCGTGAAGGTGGATTCGTAGTTGTAGATCATGTGATTGTTCTCATCTGAATGATTTGCAAAGCCATGATCACTGCGTCGGGTCTCATCCACGAAGAACTGAGCAAAGTACTGCGCCGCCAGGATGGCTTCAGGAGTGTGGGAAATGTTATTGTTGTAGATCCACTCGTAGAGATTCTTCTCCGGGTGGAATTGGATGCCGTAGAAGGGGTACTTTGTGTGCTCAATGGTCGAGAGGAAGGTGAATCCATTCCAGTCCTTGTTGTCCGACATCACACGCCATTGATCAGCAATCCCGTAGTCCGTGAGATTTTCCTGCGTCACGCAGAATTGATGGAAATTCGGTGTGACCGGATCATTGGCAAGGATCTCAATGATGCTGTCTGGTGCTTTGGCAAACATTCGACTTGAGCGGAAGTCTGGCATGAAATCAAGCGGTAGTGGTTGCTTCTGGGAGCTACAGTGAGCACGATGCTCACGGCTATTGGCCGAAAGGTATGTGAGGAGTTCAAAGCCCAGGCATGTTCCCCAGAGGGGGAAGTATTCACCGCGATCATTGAGATCCACAGCAATGGCGTAGATGTGTTCAGCTGCTTCGGAGTAGCCATTTGTCTGATTAAACCACGTCGCTCCACCCGGAAACAGAATCCCATTGATCTTCATCATGATGTCCTCATAGTACTCACGCGGCTTATCGATCCTGTTGTGAGGGGAATTTTGATTTAATTAATATTTTTTTCTTTTAAAAGGGGAAAATGTAAAGTTTTCATTTCTTCTGAAAGGTTCTTAATTAAATAGAATTCAAAGAATTAATATGTATTATAAAGACTAAAATGAATTATTTATTGAATAAGGATCAAGGAGAACAAGGATAATGATGAAAGTGATGAAAGTTAGTTAAAATAATCTGCAAATCGTCCTAAAAAAAACTTCTAAAAAAAATGGCGCAGTCAATAAGTCAAGCGTGGGGAATTCCAATGGCGGCCATTGGAAGTTTCCAAATTTAACTGGAAAATAGTTCTAGAATTCACCACGAATAGTTTGACAGATCGAATTGTAGCTTCTAGTCTGCGCTGCTTAGAAAAGGGATAATATTGTTAAATATTTTAGTCTTTAGTGTATAGTTTAGCCATGAGAACGGTCCATCTTATCTTGACCACCCTATGTGTGAGAAGAGTTTAACCGAGAGATGATTAAGCGGGGATGACTGTAGTTTGCACAGCAATACGGCAGTTTAATCTGCTCAAGATTGCTTTCTGATTATCATTTTTTTCATTTATGTCATTTATTTTACTTTGTTTCAAGCACACGATAAAGGAGCTTTATTCTGGTCCTTTCGAGCCACAGCTAAACTTATCCCACTTGACTTCCGGATTCTCTACATCTCTGCTGCTGTTTCGTCAATACGAGTCATCTAAAAGATTCCATCAGACACATTCCCTCCAGAATTCTTCACTATAGTTCACTTTGACGATTATGAAGATTAAAAGAAGTTGTTTGCTCTTCAAAATAATTAATTGATAAGTCTGATAAATATTGTTTTGCACACCCCCATTGAATCACATTTATGATCATCACTGTTTCCGGGGAAATTATTGGAGTCAACAGCAGCAACATTGTCTACACGAAATCATTGATAAAGTAACATAATTATCCCCCCACCATCAGTAATTATAGAGCAATTTACTGATGAGAAGCTCATCTAATTTATAAGCCAAGATAGCGCTCAAAGCGTCTCGAGTGGATTTTTTTTTCCAAAAATAATGGGAGGGAATGATAAGGCAGAGATGATTTTGAGAGGTAGAAAAACTCACCAGATCGGAACAACACGTGCTCCTCCACCTTCGACAAATTTAACATAAGATGCCGCAATGAAGCTCTTGTACATCCCAGGATAGCGATTCTCCAGCGAGTAGGACATCTCCTGTGCCAGGATCCCAATGATGGGATTCTCATTCTCCACTGTAGCCACCACAGCTGCTTCTGTGGATTGCCAGATGATGCTCAGAAGTGTGGCAAGGAGGAATAACTTCATGATTGATGCTGCTGCTGCAGGAAGTTTGTAATATTTTGTGTGATTTGTGCGTAGAAAATTGACGGCGAGGAAGACACAACAATTTGGCGTCGATGGTGATAATCTACTGGACAATGGGAGCTCCCGACGGGGCAATTTATTCAATCCCCTTCTTATCTCTCTCTCGGGGCGCTTATCATGTGTTGGTGTCGCGGTTTGTTGAGGCCGAGAGCAAGCCTCACTTATCATCATCACACGAACTCGTAACAATGAAGATCTCACTGCATCACAGCTCTCGCGAGTCTATTCATTGCTTTCTGGATCACTTGGTCCAAATTGATATTCCGATGACCTGAAATCCCTGAATTGTTTTTTCCCGAAAAAAATCTATTTTTGGAAGCTGAGGTGACCATAAATAAATTTCAATAGATCATTAAAAAAAAGTCACAAAAAATCATTTTCTGTTTTAATTTCTTTTATTGTAACCTACAGAGATTTATTTAGCTTTTGGCTGTCCCGGCTGTGCTTTTGATCCTTTGGAACTTGTCTCCAGTAATTCAACCTTCCGGATTATTTCATCCAAATTGATATTTGATGGCCTAGCTGGGATTTTCTACAAAGAAATTGACAATTTTTAATATTCCAATCGAGGATATTAAATAATTTAGTGAGAAGTTTACCTGATTGAGTTCTGAGCACTGCTTGGTGAGCTGAAGATGTTCCTTTTTGATCTGATCCTTTGTCTTCACATGCAAGTCCTCAGAGAACTTCTCCAGCATTGCAATATCCTTTTCATCTTCCTTCAATTCCCTCTCCAGGGATTCAATATCTATCTTCAGCATGTCACAGATCACAGAATTATCCGTTCTCAGCTTCTGACGCACCAGGAAGGCCTCAGCGAGGGAACTCCTGTCCAGATGATCAACTCCACTCTCTGCCCAAATTGTTGCATATTCTGTGAGTAAATTATCACAGGAACGCGGAATACTTGTTAAATCTAATCCTGTGGGAAGGATTTTCTCGAGTTTTTCAACTGAAATTGAAAAAATATTGCAATGAAACTGAAAATTCGTTTAGTTTTCAAAATCAGCCCGGAAAATGCGCACCATAACCTCATTTTCTCACCTTCTTGACGAAGTTTCTCAATTTCGCATTCATTTGCTTGTAAATTCATATTTAGGTGAAACTTTATGCAATTATTTAGTATTTTTTAATGAAAACTTAATGAAAATTCATGGAAAATTAGAGAAAATTCGAATAGTCTTTGCGGCAGAACGCCAAATCAAAACAAACTGTTTTTGTTGGTCGTGTAATTTTGGCGTAAATAATGTAGAAAATTAAAAGTATGATGTAATAAAATTGTGTAATAAATTCAAACTCACGTATGAGAAGCCCACAAAGTCGATCAAGTAGTAAAATAACGTAAATGGCGTAGAAAAATCAAACAAAAATGTAGAAAAATATTTAAAAATCGAAAAATGTAGAAAAAAGATCATAAAAAAAATGAATTTTCTCGCCTAAATTCATCGTTTATTTCACTAGAAATTTTCACAATAGAACAATCTATTTCTTCTCCTGGGACGTCTCAATTTGCTCTGTAGCTGGATTAGCCTTCCGGAAGTTGGGGAATTGCTCCCATGGGGCTGAAAGATCAAAGCGCCGGAACTCCTGTGCCAGCTCCAGTGGTTCCACCACAACACGCTTCTTCTCATCATCATAGCGCACCTCAACGTAACCCGAGAGGGGGAAATCACGTCTCTGGGGATGCCCCTCGAAGCCATAATCCGTCAGTATGCGCCGCAAATCGGGATGATTGGCAAAGAACACCCCGTACATGTCCCAGACTTCCCTTTCGTACCAATTGGAACCCTTGAAGACCTCACACGAGGAATCAATGGGTGTCAGCTCATCCGTGTAGGTTTTCACGCGAATCCTGGAGTTGTAGCGCAAGGAGAGGAGATTGTAGATGACCTCAAAGCGATACTTCCTGCATGGAACATCCATCCCAGCAATGTCGGTGATATTGGTGAATTGCGCATTGTGGTGATCCTTGAGGAATTGCAGCACCGGGATGACACCTTCGGGGCTCACGAGAACTTCCAGCTCATTCCCAGCTGTCAGCTGAACGCGCTGAACAAACTTCGGTAAGCACTCAGCGACGTATTTCCCAAAATCCGTGAGATTTTCCCGTTGAACGGCATCCTGCTTCCGCACTGTGGGCCGGGTTTCTTCCTTCGGAGCCCCCTCCTTGGCACTACTAAGTCCGGAAGTCGTGCAAATCGTCCGGGAACCTGAAAGAGCCAAGAAAAAGGTTATTTCCGTTCCTTACGTAATCTTTGGGTAAGCTTCCTCACCACCACTGATGCTCTTCAGCCCATTCCTAAGGGATGGGGTCAGGCTTCGAAGAAATGATGCCATTCTCACTGGATTCTTCTGAAAAATCCACGAAAACCCTCTTTTTTCACAAGATTTTCCCCTTTATTTTTGTTTTCAATTTGACATCACCTGTACACACAGAAAAAAAATGACAAAAAGTGGCAGTCAAATCGTCAATTTTTGCGAGTGGGCCACTCGCATAGACAAAATACGAATATTTCACTCGCACTCATTCGCACTATTTCTCGAAAATTTTCACATTTATTGGACCGAAATTGAACATTGAATTCTATAAATACTGATTTGCTCAATCACTTACACCAATTTAAAAGCAATATTTCTTCCATAAATAGCATTATTTGCCCAAAATAGATAAATAAAAATACAATATTAATTGATAAAATTGACGAGAAGAAAGCAAATGTTATAGCAGAAAAAAACATTTAAAAGGTTTCTTTCACAAACACTAGCGCCGCGCGGAAATTGGGCGGAATTACCAATTTTACACATGATTTTTATTTTGTTAATTTTTCATCTGGAAAAATTATTAAAACACCAAAAATCATTATCTGATCTCATGTAAAGGTCCACAAAAATAAAATTTCTTCTCGAAAACATAAACTTTCGCATATTTTTTAAAGGATGTCACAACCATAGAAAAAATAATTTCTGCAACAGAATTTCATGACGATATGTCGTAGGATAATCCATACTTTTTCTTTTTTCGTCATTAAATAATTTCATAATGACTTTCAAAGTTTGAATTATTTTTTATAATTAAAAAAAAAAAAACAAAAGTTAATTAATAGACCCTTAAATAAGGCTGTGTTACAAAATCTTACGTCGCAGGGTTACTTTAAGATAACTTGAACTACTTTAGAAAGGATATTTAAAAAATATCGTCAAAAACTAATTTAACTTGATAATGTTTCATAAGACATTAATTTAACTTTATAAAATAAAATTTAAGTCAATCGGACGAACAATCCTAAACCGAAATGTCCGATCATAAATATTAAAGCTTATTATAAGCTTAATGGTAAAATATGAAAGTATATTACATAATATGGTTACGTTGATCAATTTTAGATAAAAATTTTTAAGCAATTCAAAAATGGCCGCCATTTTATCCGAACTTTTTTCCAACAAATGTAATGTAAAATAAATATTTTATTTTACAACCACGCTTTTTGGATGATGTTTCTCACATTTCCCATAACCATAAACTTGTATTTCACGCGAATATTATTTTTTTTATTTTAATTATTAATTTATTTGTTTTAATTTAGGAAAATATAGATCTTATGAAACGTTATAAAGCCCTATTTTGTAGAATCAAGGATATGAATTTAAAAAAAATCAATAATAGTTTGGTATGCAAGATGGCGGTCAAAAGAATTTGAGGGCGAAATCCCGACTGAAAATCCTTTCTAAAGTAGCTCGTGTTATTTTAAAGTAGCACTTTGCGACATAAGATTTCGTAAAACAGCTTAATTTAATTTTCTATAAATAATTTTTGGTTTTTTTTTTGTAATTATAAAAAAAATATTTGCAAAATTTTGTAAATGATTGGATATATTAAGAATTTATTCAATGACGAAAAGAGAAAAAGGTATGGATTATCCTATGACATGTCGTCACGAAATCTTTTTGCAGAAGTTAATCTTTCAATGGTGTAACATCTTTTATAAAATGACCCAAAATCATACGTGTATGATGAAAATGCTTTTTTGTTGCAGGAAAACCAGAAAAAAACGTGTAAAAACGTTTTCTGGACTGAATATCTCATATACCACGTCTCTAGAAAATCGTGTCAGTGTTCTTTAGATGAGGCATTGCGGTAACGGCCAAATTGAAAATAAACAAGGAGCTTGTCAAAAAAAACCTGTCAAATGTTAGTGAGAAAGAAACTATCTACCATAGACTCGTAATAGTAATGTGCGAGTCTACCTGAGGCTCGCAGATTGAAACTGCGAACCATTTCACTCGCATTCACAAAATGCGAAAAATTTTTCTGTGTGTACTGCGATGACAGAACAACGAAGAAGAAGAAGAAGACTTAACGGCTGATTTTTGTTTGTGCGGCGAGTTTTTGAGAAAATTCTCACGGAGGAGATTGAGAAAAATCTCTAATTTTCTTGACTTTTCCACAATGAATATAATCTGCCCAATTTGCACAGAGTGTGTCCTACCAAATGAAGATCTCTGTGCCAATTCCTGTGGGCATGTCTTCCACTATCCGTGTATCCGGCAGTGGATTGAGAGGTACACCGGCACAGCCTACTTCCTGGCAATGTGAAAACTAACACTTCCTGCTTCATTGTAGATCCAAAACCTGCCCAACATGCCGAAAATTGTGCTCAGACAAACATCTCATTCGGATTTATTTCACCGTGTCCACGACGGAGTGCACAGAGCAGGATGTTGTGAATTTGGAGCGGAAACTTGAGATTCTCAATCAGAATTACCAGGAAACAGCTAAAGCACATGATCAAATGCAGGAAGAACTAAAGACGCTGCGGAGTGAAAAGAGGAAATCCGCGTAAGAAAGCTCTCAGGATGAGATTCTTTAGCCGGAAGTTTAGTAATTCTTTGGTTTCATTTGCAGGAAGACCATCATTGCCCTGGAGGACAAATTAACGGGGAAAGATTTTGCCTTGAGATCTGCAGTTAGCAAGGTGAGGAAGAGGAATTTTTGTTCTGAAATCCTTGACAATGAATTTTGTTAAATTTTTCAGCTTAAAAGAGCCGAAGAAGAACTCCTGGAATTGCAGGAAGTAAAGAAGGAGCTTTCAACGCTAAAGGAGCAAATGGATCAAGTGCAGGCAATTGAAATAATGCTGACTGCCAATCAAACGGAAGTTCAGGATTTGCTGACAAAGCAGCCAAGTCATAAAACATTAGCCTACATGGTGTCCAATCTCAAACGGTAGGGATTCCCTTCTAACCATCTTAATCCCCTAATTCCTGAAGATTCTGAAAGGGAATTTTTTCTCTTTGATTTTCAGGGACTTGGTTAAGAGTTTAACATCCCAGAAGGATACTCAGAACATCCTAATAAAGACCAAAAACGCTCTAAAAGAGGAAAGAGAACGTGCAGAGTAAGAAAATTCATTTCCGGGCATTTTTCTCAGTAATTCTAAAGTCTCAGTGATACTTCCAGGAGCCTCCAGCGCCAGGTAAGTTCGCTGGAAAGTGAAAATTTTGACCTACAGCGACAGTTGAAGAGCAAAAGGCAACGAGAGGATGATGAGGAGGAAGAGAATAAGCCTGAAAAGAGAAAATCCAGTGATGCTTCATTTAATTCCTCTTCGGAATCTCCCATGGAAGCTGACAGTGATTCTCCGTATTTACGCATCCAGTCCAGCGCTGTTGGCCTTACTCCCATCCTGCACAAGCCAACTCCTAAAACATACGTCAGGAAAACCTCCTTGAATGCCTTCAAACCATCACGGGAGAATCTCCCGAAGGATTTAATGGAAGTAGGATGCCCTCAAGCTCCCTGAGAGAAGTTACTCCGGACAATTAATCCCCAACTTTGTCTTTCCAGCAAACAATCTTCAAATTCCACCATCGTCCGGAACCGCAGGGAATAACTCTGTCCAATAGCTCCTCATCGTACATCTCTGACGGAATGGGGGGACTCGAGAAGAAGGAACACTTCCCGGAATTTCCATCACGCACCAAATCCACGACAGATCTCAATTCCACCTCAATCCGGAATCGCATCAAGAGTGGAATTTTGAAGAATCCCACAAAGAAATCATAAAAATTGTGAATTATAAGAACTTTTTTTTCCATTCACGCCTTTATTTCACTTCCTGTCTTTCCTGTTCAGGAGTTTTAACGTCCAAGGAGTCCTTTATAGCTTAATGGGTTTAGGCTTGTTCTCCTTGACACGCTCCTCGTGACGTTTTACAGCTTCAGCGCGTGGAACATTTCCCTTCTTGGCAAATCGCTGATTCCGGAGGAACTTGGCGCACATTCCCAATGTAGATTCGTGCAGTTTCCTCTTTGGGCGCTTAATGCCATTGCGATGAGCCTTGCGGTCTACAAGGGGAAGATTTTGGAATTAAAATTTGCTCCTATTGAATGCCAGAAGAGCCCCAAAACTTACTCTGATTGTGATTTGTGTGATTCTTTGACTTGGCCATGTCTTCTTTGAGGTTATGTCAGAATTATCTGGAAAATTGTGAAGAAATAAATGCAGATTTTGATGAAATTCAATCAAATTACCAAACTTGAGGGATTAGGGGGAGGATTCGAAAAGGATTTGAGGCGGAAAATGAGTGGAAAAGGGATGAAAATGGGAAAAATACAAACCTCGTGTGAAAAACACAAAAACAAACTCAGACGGTCAATGCCGGAAGAGGGAGACACTGTTGATTACACTGCAAAGTGAATGTTAACTTTTGGTTGAAAGAATTTGAATTTAAAATTGCGTAATGATTTCCTGGTGATCCTTATAATCTTCTTGCATATCCTGGCAAATCTCTGAAGGCCAGTAAAGACATTGAAAAAAAACTTTATAAGGAATCAAATAAACTGGTTTTTTAAAAAAATGTTTTATCAGTGCTCAAAAAGTTTCAAAGAAGGATAATTTTTTTCAGTGTAAAATACGTTACAAAAATAAGATAAGATCGAGGTGATCGATGCAGAGCAAGATAAAAGGAAAACCCAAAAATCTCCCTCAAACAATCCAGAATCTATTACGTTGTTTTGTTTCGTTGTGCCAACATGACTATCATCTGCGTAATTTGCACAGAACCTCTGCGTGCCAATGAGAACTTTAGTGTAACATCCTGTGGTCACACTTTTCACAATCAGTGCATCAAGCAATGGATCCAGAGGTTCCTGGGCAAAGGAGATTTTACCGGATGACAGTGAATTGACCTTTCTGTTTTTTTGCAGATCTCAAACCTGCCCACAGTGCAGGAAAGTCTGTACAAAGAAGGATCTGCGTCAGCTCTTCCTCCAGATGACGGATCAGGGAGCGCAGGATGTGGAGAATAATTTGAAGCAGAAGGAAAAGGAACTAAAGGACGAGAAGAAAAAGTACGATGCACTCAACAAAAAGTACAAGAAGAAGGTCTCCGCATGCGATAAAGTTCTGCGCGAAGTCCAAATTCTTCGAAGCGACAAACTGAAATCCTCGTAAGATTTTATTCTAATTCTATTTTTCAGAGAAAGCAATAAAAATACTTTCTTTTTGCCTTTCAGAAAGACAATCGTTGACATGGAGAACAAGCTGAGTGAAATTGATTCCATTTTGGTTACCCAAAATAAGAATTACAAAGAAGTAATCACTGCCAATAGCCAGATGAAAATTGAATTGACGAGTCTGAGGGCTTCCAAGGCCAACTTTGAGTAAGCTTTGTCTTTTTTGATCAGCAAAATTAATTCCTTTCATTAGGAGATTTTTTTATTTAATCAGAAAAAATTGACATTTTCTTTCCTTGTAGGAAGACAATAGTTGACCTGAAGAACCACCTGAGTCTGGAAACGAAGGCTAATGATCAGATGGAAAGGGAACTCAGGAATCTTCAAAGGGAAAACGAGAATTTGAAGTAAAAGAAAAATCTTTTTTTCTCCAATTTTTGAATATTTTTTTAAAATAAAATTTTCTTCTTTTTCCAGGAAGCAAAACACCCAAAGTTCTACAAATAAGTTGTCAAACAAAGAATTGACTAAACAGCTGGAGATCATGAAACGAAAATGCAAAGAACGGGAAAATACTGTAGAAATGCTTCGAAGGGAAATGGAGCTTATGTGTTATTATGCTGAAAATACGGTGTAATGTTTTATCTAATCAACTTCTTTAAAAATAGATTAATTTTATTTCTTTTATTTTACAAATAGGTCGAACAACGACTACTTGGAACGTTCAAGGCACAACGAAAGGAAACAGCAGAAGTCCACGTAAGATACATTTTTTTATCCTTCGAAGAAATTAAAAGGATTTGATATTTTTCTTTTAATTTTTCTCTCATTTTTTTTCATGACTTTCGGGCAGGAAGTGGATATGGTTTCTTCTCGCAGCAGGATCTCTTGCTTTTCTGTACAAGCGCATCAAATCATAAAAAGGACCTTCATCGAACTTTCTTTTCTTCCTCCGAAGATGACTGACAAGGCCATAGAAGATTTTCTCAGGATTTTTTTTACTTAATAACTTTTTTGACTTTGAAGGGATTCAGAAATAATTATTTGTTTGTGATATGATAATTTGCTGTATTATTGAATTTTGTATTGAGTGAAATAAATTGATTTAACCTGCAGGCCGCCAAGACCTTGGAGCTTCCTTAGAGCGCCAAGATGGGGTCGTTGAACGACCCCAAGAAGGAAGTCGATTTTCTCATAAACCATACAACCGGGAACTGTCGGGTCACTACCTTTAGTCTCCTTATATAGTCCTCTTGCCCCTTGCATCACAAATTCGCCACCCGGAAACACGCAGAAGAAGATATTAGGGAAAAACATTTTTCACTCATTTTTCACACTTTCTTCGTGAGAAATTTGCCACGAAGTTGACCGCAACCACTATTTTTTTCACTATTTCCCCACATTCCCCTCACTTCCCGCACCGTGATAAATGGCAATATTTCTCGAATATTCTTTATTGTTTTGCACATTTATATGCTTCTAATTATTTTTTATGTTGTTTATGTCGAGGTTTATGTTACTTATTCGCGATAATTCTGACACTGAGATGGTAAAGTGAGAAAGTAAACACAACCCTTCAACCCCCTTCAACCATATGATTTATGATGTGACTAACTTCATTCTGAGAAATTTTCCGCAGCATGGCCGTTACACCAATTTTTGAATTCCCTTCTTCTACATTTTCCTTAATAACTTTTCTTGTGGTGGACGGATTGCGCTGAAATTTTTACACAACCACCTCAGATAACCAAAGAACTTATTTCTAAAAGATGGGAATGGTATCTTTTATATTTATTAAGTTATAGCACGAAATATAAGGCTGGGGTCGTTCAACGACTCCGCTTGGCGGCCTAGAGGTTAAAAAGCTCATTTTTTGTGATTTCAAGTTTCTCAAGTAAATTCTTAATTTTTTTATATCAGTGCAAATGGTGCAAATGGTTATTTTTTTTTCAGTGTACAGATAAGGCTGATAAGACTTGGAGAGTTTACTCGAGAAAAAAAAAGGGAAATCCCCGACTTCACCCACTTATTGCGTGTTAAGTATAGTTTGAGAAAGTTTTTCGTGTATCGTGATTCGCGATGAATGTTATTTGTTCAATTTGCACAGAATCCTTGCGTCCAAATGTGGATTTCAGTGCAAATTCCTGTGGTCATAGTTTCCACAGTCAGTGCATCCAGCAATGGATTCAGAGGTTCCTGGACAATGATGGAGATTCCTGCTTTGTGCAGAAACCTTAACCTTTGGCGGTATTCTAAGATAAATATAAAGATCAAAATAAAGAAAAAAACCAAGATTTGGTATTCTACTTTAAAATTCCAAGAAATTTTCAGGATAATCTTGGAAATTCAAAATATTTCAAGATTTGGTATTCTAAGATAGAGATTTACGGTCGAACCATAACCTAAAAATCTTGTTTCTTCATACAACTTCCAAGACTTTTAGTATTCTGAGATACGAATCAAAATCAAAATAAAGATTTACAAAATGAGTTGTCAAAAGAGACTTGGATAAAAATATTCCAAGATTCTGTATTCTACGATAGAGATTTACGGTCTTATTATAACGAAAAATGTCTTGGATTTATGTGAAATTCCAAGACGGTTTTGGGGTCCTTTGAAAAATTGGTTTTTAAATGAGGTAAAGGCAAAGTAAATTCAGTATGGGAGATATGAAAACTCTTGTACAAATATGGGATGCAGATGCAAAATGACGGGTTTTTGCCGGAATTGTGTTCACTCCATCTTGCTAATGATAGAGTGACCTCCGGGATGTACCAGGATTGTCAAATCTTGGACAAATACGGGATGTTGGTGCAAATTTTTTTGTTTTTCATTGGAATTGTGGTCACTTCTCCTTTGTAATGGTGGAGTGACCTCCGGATTGAGGATCTCATCCCCGGATTGTCACATCCTGGACAATCCTGGGATGCTGGTGCAAAAATGTTTGTTTTTTGCCGGAATTATGGTCACTTCTCCTTTGTAATGATAAAGTGACCTCCAGATTGGGGATCTCATCCCAGGATTGTCACATCCTGGACAATCCTGGGATGCTGGTGCAAAATTCTGGGTTTTTCGACGGAATTGTGGTCACTCCTGATTGGTAATGATGGAGTGACCTCCAGATTGAGGCTCTCATCCCAGGATTATCAAGTCCTGGACAATTAGGGGATGCTGGTGCAAAATTGTGGGTTTTTCGCCGGATTTATGGTCACTTCCTATTAGTAATGTTGGAGTGACCACTACTCTGGCGAAAAAACCACAATTTTGCACCACCATTCCCTAATTGTCCAGGGCTTGATAGTTCTGGGATGAAATCCTTAGTCCGGAGGTCACTTTATCATTACCCATGAGAAGTGACCACAATTCCGGCGAAAAACAAACATTTTTGCACCAGCAACCCAGGATTGTCCAGGATGTGACAATCCGGGGATGAGATGCCCAATCCGGAGATCACTTTATCATTACCAATGAGAAGTGACCACTAATCCTGGAAAAAAATTAAAAAATTGCCCCAGAATCCCAGGATTGTCCAGGATATGACAATCCTGGGATGAGATCCTTAATCCGGAGGTCACTCCATCAATAGCAAGAAGAAGTGACCACGATTCCTAAGAAAAATTCAAAATTTTGCAGTAGCATACCCCCCCCCCCCAGTTACCGCCAAATTATCATAATCTGGAGGCAGAAAGCACCTCTCCGACAATATTCATTCCATTCCCGGAGCAATAATGCCTGGGAATAATAGCCGAGATTATACAATCAGGGCTCCTGGATGTAATGGCAATAGGGAAGAAATTCCCATGAAGTGTTTAAATTTCGTTCAATTGTCATCCGAGAGCGAACGAGAAAGCGCAATAGAAAAAATTAATGCGTTAGAAAGAGATATCGCTAAAGTTTTCTTGGCGCGAAACTGAAACCAAGAAACTGACAAGTAGGATAACGCAAATTTTGATTTTACTTTCCTGGATAATTCGTCGTAAAGTAGAATACCGACAGTCTTGGTCTTTATTTTGATTTTTATCTTGATCTTGAAAGGTGTCTCTATCCTAGAATACCACCCCTTATCTGCCTTATCTTTTTTGTTTTAGAAATCCAACCTGCCCTCAGTGCAGGAAAGTCTGCACAAAGAAGCATCTCTGTCGACTTTTCCTTACAATGACGGAGCAACAGCGGATGCAGCAGGATGATGTGATGAGGCAGAAAGAGAAGGAATTGAAGGATCAGAAGACACAGTGGGCAGTTCTCAATCAAAAGTATCAAAATAAAGTTAAAGCTCACGAACAGACAATTCATGAAGTTCAAATCCTCCGGAGCGACAAGCAGAAATCCTCGTAAGGAGACTTTCTTTACATAAAAAAAATTGATAAGTAATAAGTAAAAAATCTTTTTTCTCTATAACTTCCATCAGGAAGATAATCAGTAATCTGGAGAATAGACTAACTGAGGTCAATTCCATCATAGCTAATAATTGTCAGATGAAAGAGGAAGTTAGGACTCTCAGGACATCCAAGGAAAATTCCGAGCAAGTTTAATTTCGAAAATAAATAAGATCACAAAAATTAACGGAAAAAATTCAATATTTCAGGAAAACCATGATCTACCTAACAAATGAACTTATTTCATTTAAGGAAGTATATTTTCAAATGGAAAAGGAATTGATTTTTTTGAAAAAGGAAAAGCAGAAGTTCTCGTAAGAAAAGTTTCGTTTCTCTTCGAAGATCTCAAAATTGTAAAAAAAAATGTTTTCTTTTTAGCAATACTACAATAGTGTCTCTGAGGCTGAACTTCAAAGAAAAATTAAGTGAGGAAGATTACGAAGATTTCTCCAGATTTATTGATACATTACTTCAACGAGAAGAACAAGCTGTGACAGAAAAGAATATAGCTGTAGAAAGAGAACATATATTTTACGAAGCTCTTGGGGAATTGAGGTAAAAAATATTTTTTATTATTATTTTAATCACTCTCCTAAAGATTTAAAAGTTAAAAGAAATACTTTTTCTCCCATATTTACAGCAAGAAAAATAAAGTATTGCAAGAAAATCAGCATCAGATTCTGAAAAGTCTAGAATCCACGTAAGACTTTGTAATGCTAAATACCCTTTTAAAATCATAAACTGATAATTTTTTTTGTTCAATATTTTCATTAGGATCATCGTGAATCATCATTTGGTATGGTTTCTCCTTGCAGCAGGATCTGCTGTATTTCTATACAGACGAATCAGGTCATAAAAGGAACTCAAAGGATCCTATTCTTTTCCTCCGAAGACACTTCTTGATCCCATTAAGGGACATCATTGCTATTTTATGTATTTTATCACAATAAAATGTGAATTATTCACAAAATATATAATAAAAGCATTATCTAATATTAATCCGTGTGATTTAAGTGTTGGAGTCAAACCTGTTAACCTTCTCATTGCCATGAGGGGTACGTGACTGACCCCACAGCTATATTTCATTCTTTTGAATTAATCTTTTAGAAATAGATTCATTGGTTGTCTGAGAAGATTACGTAAAAATTTCCGATCAATCCAAAAATCAGAAAAAAGTTATTCACAAAAATGTAAAAATTTAAAGAGTGGAAATTCAAAAAAAAATGACGTAACGGTCTTTATTAGCTCTCATTTTAATGGATGTTTCTCATTTCTTTCTGTGATTCACCCACAATTTATTTTTTTTTTAAGTTATAAATTTCAATGTTTAAAAACAAGAGGATGTTTTAACCCAAGTAGTGTATATCTGGCGAAACTTTCGATATTTTTGGCGAATAATCCGACGATTCGAACATTTTCATTCATTGGGAAAATGAAAAATTCTTCGATTTTACCTCTTTTGTATTTTTGACCAAAAATAGTTTTTGCGTTTTCTGACTCCTTTTGGTTTTAGTGCGAAAAAGGCGGCGGAAATAAAGAAAGAAAGATAAATGGAGTCGAAAGCTCTGGAAAACGTGAGATTTTCTAGGTGAGATCCCTGATTTAACCGATGAAGAACACGGAAAATCATTATTGTCTCCACACGTCGGAAAATCACTTCTTGTTTGACAAAAAAAACTTGAGATTTTTCACTGAGATTTGCATAGAAAAAATGTTGGTAAAGATTTTTCCTAAAAATACAAACATAGCTGGTCTAGCTGGTATTGCTCATTCGCGACAATATTTCGTATAGATGAGTTTGAGATCCAAAGGACGCGAAAGGGTTAAATGGGATTAAATTCTTTAAATTAATAAAGAAAAAATCACCGAAGCTTGTTACTTACCCCTCATGGACCTCATGAGTACTTCACTCTCGGCGTACGGAGGGTTAAAAAAAAAACTTACAAAACGTTAAATTTTAGTGTTAATTTATTACCTTTCTTTATGTACATTTTGTTGGTCTCTTTTTTTGCTCTTCTCCGCAAAATTTTCTTTTATATAATAATATAATTATAATAATTGTACATTCTGAAATCAACTAATTTTTTTAACTACAGATTTGTCCTATTTTTTATGTCCTCTAACATCTCTCTTCATTCATCCTTTTTTTGTGTTTTTTGCTTCTTCTCAACGATCGGTGTGTGTTTAAGCTGTACTCGCCTATCTTTTGTGATTTTTCTGATCACGAATATGGTTTTTTCTTCATCAGGGAATGTACAGCGACTCATCCCAAGATCATAATAATTTTACAAAATATTTCTTTTAATATTTTCTTCTTCTTCTTTCTTTTAATATAATAATAATAATAGTTGAGATACACATTTTCCTGTTCTACAGAAATTAATTCTTTTCTTTTTTTTTTAAATATAATTCTTTGTGTGTTCTTTTTAAATTAATCTTAGTGATTTTTTTGCCATTTCTTTTAAAATTAATTGGTAATATATATTTATTTGATAAATGTTTCCCTTCCACGCTTCTTTCTTTGTAATTTCTTCTCTATTTTCTTCCCCTTTTAACCTACATTTTACTTTTTATTTTTCTTCTACACCAATCCCCTCCCCTCATTCTTTATAGGATAAAACACAATAAAATTTGAATGATTTAACAAATAGAGATGATTCATTTAATTGGTGAGAAAATAAGATTAAAAAAAAACTGTAAAAGAAATTTTTTAATTATACTTTTTTTTTATTTCTAATTAGTATTAGTTTAACAAATATATTTTCTTTTTAATTTTAAAAACAAAAATTATATATTGCAAAAAGAATATTTTTTTAAAATCTTTTTCTTCATTCTGTAAGTTGCACTTTTCCTCTCTCACGCCCTTGTCACGCACGCATTCACGCAGTTTCCTTTCAATTTTTTGTTTTTTCTCTTCAAAAACATTTTTTTTTTTAATTAAAATATCTGTGCTAATATATTTTTTTGTCAATTTCTTTTGCAACACCTTTCCCATCAAATTTTCTGTTTTTTTTTTTAAATTTCCTTTTCTTTGTACAATATTCGAAGCATATTATGCTACTTTATTGTTTTTTTTTTACTTCTTCTTTTTAAATACCTTTCACAAATTGCTAAAAATATGTTGATTTCTTTTTCTTTTATTAAATTAATTCTATAGAAAATATTTGAGATGCAAAATTGTGTTTTATTTTTAACTTTTTAATGTTTGTTTCTTTGATTTTTTTTTTATAATTCTATCATTTTTCATTTTTCAGAGCTCTAAAAATTAATTTAAAACTCAATTTCAGAGCATTTATTTTGTGGTGTAATATAAGAATTAATTAATTTACTTATTTTTTGTTTTTTTTTTTACCTTCACTAAATCCCCCCAAAAAGCTCTAAAAATTACCTACATATTGTTTTACAATTTGTCGTGGCAATAAAATGCAAATAAATAATTATTTTGAAGAAGAAAGAACCTAAATTCCTTTTACGCTCAATTAATATTTTTTTTACGTCGTGAAAATATTCTAAAATCAGTTTTTTTCAAAGCTCTACATATACAAGATTATATATAGTTAATTAATAATTTTTTTTGTGACATATAGAAGACATTAATGTTCATTTCTCTTTAGCTCTATTCTTGTTTTTTTTTAGCTGTGATTCTTTCTTAAAAGAAGCACAGCTTCTGTGTACACTCAAAAATGCAAAGTCGTCAGATCGGGCTCAAACTCGGGATGAGCACGAATTAGAGTCCCCACATTCCAAAAAACGTATGCGCCAAAAATCTTTCCGGCCGGCCGGCCGGCCGTCCGTCCGGCCGGAATATAACGCAATATTGCAAGAGAACGGTAATAGATAGAAACTTGCGGTCAACGGCAAAGTTCATATATCAGGTGGAAGACATCCGATTATGAAGTCAAATCCAACCCCCCACCCCCGCGTCCGCCATTTTGCATAACCTCAAAATTTTGTTTTCGCTATATCTCAGTCACTATTATAGCTAGAGGTCTGAAATTTTTATATGTTGTAGGGGCCATCAATACCTTTCCAACGATACCTCATTTTCGAAAATCGGCCAAGCCGTTTAGCCAATATGGCCGCCACAATTTTTCATCGAAAATCGGCCATAACTCGAGAACGGCTTGACCGATTTTGATCAACTCGGGCTCAAATGAAAGATATTAACGAGCCCTACAACTGCTCGGAACATCGCAAGTTCAAAAAATGACCGCAAGTGGCGCTAAAATCGAAAACAAAATTTTCGATGAGTTTTCGATGAATATCTCGAGCACCGCTTTATAGAATTGCTTCATATTTTGATATGTTATAGTTGACTATAGTATCTATCACCATGCCAAAAATGAAGAAAATCTATGTAGCCGTTCCGGAGATATCGCGTTTTAAAGTTTACATGTCATATCTTGAGTTGCATAAGTCCAACGCCCCGCGAAGCGGGGCGTTTTATATACACATATAAAATAAAATAATATATATATATATAAATGCATAGATATATACATTATATATATACATATAATAATGCAAAGATAAATATATATAAACTGCAAAGATAAAAATTAAATATAGCATGGATGGAACAGTATAAAGCGAAAGAACGGTAAGTAAAACTTACGGGCTGTGATTCTTTCTTTGTCAGTGAAATGTGAAATTGACGGAAAATTGAGGATGGGCAAATTTTGAGGAAGGCTTTCTCGCGTACCGAATCACAGCCAACGCCCACGATTAAGGCTTCTCACAAATTATCTGCGCGTTGGCTGTGATTCGGTGCGCGAGAAAGCCTTCCTCAAAATTTGCCCATCCTCAATTTTCCGTCAATTTCACATTTCACTGACAAAGAAAGAATCACAGCCCGTAAGTTTTACTTACCGTTCTTTCGCTTTATACTGTTCCATCCATTTTTACTTCTTTCCTTAAACACATTTTTTACTATTTTCTTTGTAAATGATTTTTTTATCTAATCTTTTTTTTACTATTTCTAGTTTCTCTTTTTTTTTAAATTGATTTTTTTTTGAGAAACTTTTTCTTTGATCTTTTCATTCCCAGCCCGCTATTTTATTTTGTTTCTTCTTCTCATTCTAAACTAAGAAAGAAGTCAAAGCAAGAATTAGAAAAAAAAATGTTTCTTTGTTTCAGATTATTTAAATATTGGAAATAGAATTGAAAAATAAACACCGTGCAGCATTTTCTCGGGTTTTTGCAGGTTGCAAAACCTTGTTCTTAAACCTTTAAGGATAGATAATAATTAAATAATTCCAAAAGATTAATTTTTAATCTTTAAGCATTAAATTGAAAGAACTGGCTAAAACAAACTTTTGAAATTTAAAGGGCAAAATTAGTAAAAAAAAAAAATCTTTAAAAAAATGGAAAATAAAGCTAAATATAAGAATCAAAATTTAAAGGGACTAAACAAAGGTTAAACTATGTAGTCAATTTTAGAATTAGAATATAAAACTGGACTAAAACTTGCAAAAAACCTTCAATTACAATCTCTAAAGATCATCGAAGAATATTCTTGTTTAAAAAGAATAATTTTTTAAATTCTCTAGGAGTTCCTCTTCTAAAACTTCTAGAACGATTAAAATCGGATCAGGAAATTAACATTAAATTGAAATTTTGATTGAGATTTTGAACTTCTTGCAATAATTTTGTAAAAAAAAACAACTTTATATAAAATCAATTCATAGACTGATTTTGATTATTAAAAAAGTTTCCGAAAGAGAAAGACGATCTTACTTGCCTCAGTGAGTTTTTAAAGAAGAAAGGAGAGTTTTCAAGTTAAAATCGGACAAAAGTTGTTCTTCATATTCTTACAAAAGTTGATCAAATGCTATTTCAAGTGAAACGATTTTAATAAATCTAAAAACTCTTTCAAATGATTTTCCTCTCGTTTCAAATCTTAAGAAATTATTAAAATTGTTATTTGTTTTTTTTTTTCAAGAAAAATTTTAAATTTCTGTTCAATTGAACGATTCAAAACAATCATTTGATCCGATTTAGATCATTTCAAATGTTTCGAATATGAGACAAAATGAAGCTTTCAAGGAAACTCGACCTTAAAGAAAAATTTCCCTTAAAACGTGATATAATTGATTTTTTCTAGATAAAATACATATTTCCTTAAAAAAACCTTTTCAATCATTTTTTTAAAGTAGAAAATGGGATAAGTGATAATATAAAAAATCATTTCTTGTTTGAAATTGAAAATATTGCTAAGACGTCACTAGACGCTAAGCAAAAAAAAAAAAGATTTTTCATAAAGTCTTCTCTTAAGAATCTCTGAAAATTAAAATTTCAAAGAATTTCTTTGTTTCTCTAATTTTAAAAATGAAAATTCTCTTCTAATAATTATGTTCCATTTCAATTCCCAAAATTTGCTGCACAGTGTTGAAAAATTCCTTAAAAACCTTAGAAAATAAATAAATCTTGCGGATTATTTGCTGCATTGAATGAATTCTCATTCTAATCTTTATTTCATTTTTAAGAAAAAATATAAAATCATTTCTTTAGTCAATTGTTAAAAAAAAATTAAAAACTTTTAAAAGGAAAAAATAATAATTAAGGTCTTTGGTTGAAAGTTTTGTGATTTTGTGCCCTACCTTGTCCTCTTCAGAACCACGGAGCTCTGTTCATGGTATTCATGGCATCGTAGGGTGATTTGTGCATCCCAAGGGCATGATGATAGCTTGACTGGGAATACGCTCCGGGCGCCCCCGGTGGTCCCAGGAGTCCCTGATTGAGCATCATTTGGGCACGGAATTCACTTTCAGTCGCTCGCTGGAGGTATTGCTGGTACAGTGGGGACGTTGTGTCCAACTGCGGGGAATTCATGAAGGGGTAGGAAGGTCTCGTTGTGGGATGAGAGAGGAATTGATGGTACGACGGCGCTGAAACGGGCACATTCCCTCCACTTTTCTCCGCCACAGCCGCGGCGTCGGGATTATTTCGATGCCCCGGCGGCAGGTAGTACGGATTGGGATTGTTCCGGAAGTCCTCGAGGTATCCGGGAGGATTCTCCGGGCCATACGGCAGCCCCAGCCCAGTGGGTGTTGGTCCAAAATTAAAGGCACTCCCGGGCACCATACTTGCGGATTTGAGAGAAATTGCCGAGGAATCCGTGCCGGCTGTGGCAGCTCCACTTGCAGCTGCCACTGTGCCCGTCTTCAGGCCAGCATACGATTGGAAGCCCTGCTGCTGTTGCATTGGATTCTGTACCATCATTTCAGCTGCTGCATTTGCCGTCACTGCTGCCGCCGCCGCCGTTGCTGCTGCTTTCTTCTTCTTCCCACCTTTGCGCCCCTTTGTCGTTGGAACTTCCTGCACCTGCTGCTGCTGAACCTTTGCACCACCCGTTGTCATATCATGGTGCACCCCAGCAGCTTCCGGAGGTATCCTCAACTGATAGTTATTCCCGCCAGGTGCCTCCCGGGCTGCATTGTACGGCGACATGGTGGAAATGGGAGGTGTGGAGAACATCTGCTGATGCATATTCTTCCCAAACATGTGCGCCGATGGGATTGTCTTGTCGTAGTACCCACTCGCCGTGCTCTGCTGCAGACTCAACAGGTGCTCATCCATTATGGGCAGAGGCGTGAGATTCCTCAAGCTCGGATCAATGAGTGCTGAACTTGCTGAAGGATTGTACGGATGGGGGGCTTTGTAGGCTCCCGGAGGCTGAAGAGTCTCATACCGCGGCGCATTGGGGGGATTCTTCTGCCCACCTCCCGGAGCTTCGGTTTCGTGTAGAAGTGGCACCTGCCGGGGGTTGGGAATTGCCAAATCCACCCCCTTTGCAGCAGCACTGGGCAGGTGTTGCTGTGCTGCTTGCTGAAGTTGAGGATTTTGTGCCTGATGCGCCCCCGGAATTGATTTATTCTGCATTTTCGCGTGAAAGAAAAGGCAAAAAAGAAAGATTTTTAAGCCAGGACTTAGTTTTAAAAGCTAGATGTTAGTTTTCTTAAGTGTAAGTCTAACTTTAGTTTTTCAAAACAGCCCCAGTTTTATTCGGTTTAGCTTAGGTTTTTTTAATCAGGCCTAAGTTTTTCAAGTTAGGCCTAGTTTTATTACGCCTAGTTCTTATTGTTTAAACCAGACTAAGATTTTCTAGCTAGGCCTAGTTTTTTAGGCCTAGAACCAAGATTTTTAAGCCTGGTCTAAGTTTTTCCAATTACTCATAGTTTCATTAGGCTTAGACCTAAGTTTATTAATCCTGGCCTAATTTTTTTTAGCTAGGCCTAAGTTTTCTGGGTTATACCTAAAATTTCAAAGTCAAACTTAAATTTTTCAAGCCAGACCTAGTTTTATTGTATCAAGCTTAAGCTTTTTGAATTAGGCCAAAGTTTTTCAAGCTGGGTCTAATTTTATTAGGTCTAGCTGATTTTCTTTAGAACAGACCTAAATTTTTTGAACTAGGCTTGATTTTTTGAGTCCAAATCCAAGTTTTTCATATATATTTTTTAAATAAAACCAAATTTTCTGACATCTAGCTTGAGTTTTTAAACTAAGCCTTAATTCTTAAGGTTAGACCTAAGTTTTTGAGATAGATCCAAGTTTTCTTAGGCATAAATTTAATTTTTTAAGCCTCGCCAAAGGTTTTCAAGCTAGGTCTGAATTTTGATGATTAAACTTGATCTAAAGATTGAATTTTAAAGCCTAATCGCAAAATCCTTACGCCCTGATAAAAAAATGTAAACCTGGTTTAAAAACCAGACTAAACCGGACTTAGTACAGAATTGCACAAAAGAAAATAACATTTCTCCTTACCTCAACACCATGATGCTGCTTCAGTTGCTGCTGATACCCAGCCATTGGTCCCAATTCTGTGATTGTTTTCTGCTGCTGCACCGCACGTGGATTGTTCCCACCCACAACAGGCTGCCCTGTGTAGTCTGTCTGCTGGATCCCTTTGCCGTAGTTGAGATCAAACAAATCCGGTGGTGTTTTGCTGCTTCCACTGGGCGGAACGGCTGATCCACTGGCAGCCAGTGGGAGTGTCTTTGGGAAACCCATTGAAGCAGCCCGATTGAACATTTCAAATGCTTTTGACGTGGAAATATCCAATTGTTTGCCATACTTGCTGAATGCCAGCAAATCAAACATTTGTTGCTGCTGCTGCTTATCCGCCGCTGCCAGCCTTGCCATTGGATCTACTGGATGATTCTTATCCACATCCTCCGGTGCTGATTGCATTGGTTGTTGCTGCGCATTCTGCCGGTAGTTGAGAGGATTTTGCAGATTGGATGCCTCTGCAACAGATGGATCGTAGACATTTTGCTGCCTTAGACTCTGCTGTGGTGGCATGAAGGGATTCTGTGGCTCTTCGTAGCGTTTCCCCTGAAGCGTTGTGTACGGCGGGTAGTTTTGATGTGCCGGCGTCATATTTTGCGGCATTTCCTGTGCATGATGCGCCATTGGGGCCTGCAAATGCCGTGGATGCTGCAACTGTGTTGGTTGTTTGTCCTGATTGCACTGCGACGGTGGTTGCAACGGTTGCTGCTGCCCATGAGCTGCTGGTGGCATCATCGGGTGTTGTTGTTGCGCATCAAATTGTGGCGGAATGTGACTCGGTGGTTGCCATTCCGTGGCATTTGTTGTGGTAATTTGACTCCCTTCCGGTGGAACCTGCGCCGGAGCTTGTTTGGGAGAATTTGGATTCTGGAATGGCGACAGCTGCTCAGGTTGTGCCTGAGAATACGGCGAATTGGGATCATGCTGCGAATACGGCGAACTGTGATTTGAATGGGAAAACGGCGAAACTGGCGGTCCCTGCATTGATTTCTGCACCTGCTGCTGTACTTGCTGCTGCTGTTGTTGTTGCTGCTGCTGCCTTGGATGATACTGCGGCTGTTGTGGTTGTTGCGGCGACATGGCTGTTTGTTGTTGTGGCGTTGATGCTTGATATGGAGAAATTGGTCCACTGTTTACCTTCTGCTGCGTCTGTTGCTGCTGCTGGAACGGTGAGTGTTGTTGTTGTTGATACGGGGAGTGTTGTTGCTGATACGGAGACATTTGTTGATGTTGATACGGAGAATTGGGATTGTTATTGGGACTCATTGAGTTTGTGTAGTCTGTCGACTCCTCAGGTCGTTTGTACTGATCATAGTAGGATGCAGGACTCTTACTGCTGTTGCCGGCCTTCTTGGCATCAGCTGCTGAGACCGTTGTCGTGTGGTAGCTGCCATAGCTTCCGTACGATGGGCTTGTCAGCCCCGTCATGGCTGGTGATGCAGCTGAGGAGTAAACATGCTGCGAGTATTGTGGGTACGTTGAGGGTTGCTCACGTGGGCTACAACTCTTCTCAGGACTACTCTTTGTTGTTGTATCCTGGTAGAAGCCCACCTTTATGGCACCATTTAGGGAGTATGGCGATGCAGACTTTGGCAATTCTTCGGGTTTAGGCGACGTGAGTATGGGTGATGCACCCAGGGGCGATGGATACGGGCCTGGGTACATTCTCTCATCAATAGCTATCCTCGGGCTATCGGGATCTTGACTGTATGATGAACGCTCAGACACCGTACTACCCGTACTTGCCTTCCTCTGTCGCGGAATCGGCTGTCCGCTGTACGGTGTTGTTTCAGCGCCATTTACCGCCGAAACGGGTGACTTTGGCACCATTCCCAGTCCCGTTGACTCCTGTTCCGTTGGCGATGTTTCCACCTTCTTCTTCGCTGCTTCCTCCTCTTCGGGTTTCTTTGATTTCTTCGGTGCTCCGAAAGCCTTAAACCACGCACTGTGATTGGGTGTTGCTGAAACCTTCTCCGGACTTTTTTCCTTCTGATTTTCCGCCTCAACTTCCTTCGGTACCTGTTCATCCTTCACCTTCTCCACATCCTTCCGTACAAATGCTTCAACTTTCTCCTTCTCCTCGCCCGTGTTCTCCTTCTCCGGCACTTTCTCTCCCTCCTCATCCTTTATTTCATCAACAAAATTGTGCTGTTGCACTAAACCAAATTCCTGCGTATCCAGCACAGTTCCAAGGCTCAACTTTGGTCCTGACTCCGTTTGCTTCACCATCAAGGAGTTTTTGATTTCTTTCAGCTTCGACAAGTTCCCCAGCGGGAAGAGTTCATCGGGTTTATTGGTGTTCTGTATGAGATTCCCCTTTGTCTTGCCCGGCTGTAATCTGTCAATGGGACGAGCTACTTCACGCTTCCTCACCGTTATCTTATCCTTTAGTGTTTTCCTTTTATCCCTTGACGCATCTTTTCGCTGCGGCGCAGAAGGAGGGTTTTGCCCTTGCGGCTGATTTGGTCTCGGTCCTCCTGCCTGTGTAGGTGCTTCCTTTTGTGGCGTTGCCAACAATGGAACATCAGTCGGTGGTGTTGGTCGTGGAGCAGGCTGCTGAATTGGCACAGGCCGTCGAAAGTCTTCAGCCTCGAAATCATCCCAAATGTACCGAGATGGGGAATTACTGTCCGAAGGTGGTTCCAGCCATCTATTGATATCCTTCAGCGTTTGCTCCCACACTCCCTGCTCCAGAGCTTCCATGTTCGTCTTGCTGTTCTTCTTTGGCGTCGTCTCGGCGAGCACCTTCGATGATTTGCTATTCTTCTTCCCACCACCCTTTGCCTGATTCTCCTTCTTCTGCCGATGCGACGATACTGCAGGCGGCACGGAATCATCAACAAAATCATACTCATCCTTCTTCTTCTCCCTCCCCTGAGTGTGTTTCGCGCCAGAAGACTTAGTTTCGACATTTGGATCCTTGAGCCGTTCAAAGATTGTTTTTTCCTGCTCACGCGGTGGCTTCATCCCACCGAGAATCTCATCAATTACAGCCGTTCGCTGCTTTGTCTTCTCATTGCTGAGCTTCAGTTTCTCAATTGTCTCATTGAGTGTTTGATGTTTATCCTTTGTATCCTTCGTCAGGAGTCCTACATCTTTGGGGGAACTCTTCGTCGAACCTTTCCCAGATTTTCCCTTCCCTGATGCACTATGATCACTCCTTGATCCGGACTTCTCCTCACCGAGGAGTCTTCGTCTTCGTTCTTTGATTAAATCAAACTTATCCCGGATATCGGGTGTTGGGGGACGCGATGGAAGCTTCCGTTTTGTGTGGAAATCATCGGAATCATTGGAGAAGGTTGATGAAACCGGACTTGGGCTCCGTGAGAAGCTACGACTGGATATTGACATCAAGTCATCATCCCGATGGAAGCGACTCGTGGATGTTTTGCTGTTTACTTTGGAATTATTCATTTTGGAGGCACTTTGGGATAGGATTGATGAACGTTCTGATGAGATTGGTGAGAGATTTGACGGAGCTTTCGTCTTCTTCTCCGCAACAGCTTCCGTTTTACCTTTGTGCTTATTCCTCCGTGGAGATTCCTCATCCTTGGGCTTTTCCGGGACTTTCTCCTTATTCTTTGTTGATTTTTCCTTCACCTTCTTACCTTCTTTCTTCTCAGCAGCCTTCTTCTTCGCAACAACGGGGAAGTCAATGAGACTTCCGTCTGAACTGAAATCCTTTGAAACCATTTGTGCAGCTGCTTCATTCACTTTCTTACTCTTTGAGTTTTTTTCATTCTTTGCACTTCCTTCCTTTGGGTTTGTTTTTGTCTTCTTCTGCCCACTCTTCCCAGCATTTTTAGGGGGGCTTTCTGACACCTTCTTCGTGACTTCTTTTGCACTTTTCTTGTTCCGTTTTGCGGAACTCGCTGCTCCCTTTTCCTGACTTACCTTTTGGGGCTTTTCCTTCTTTGCTGAACTTCCCTTTGACTGTTCCTTTCCACGTCCTTTGACTACTTTCTTCTCAATCTCTTCAACTTCTGTGTCTTCTCCTTCACTCTCCTGACTCTTTGCATCACTCTTCCCGTCATTTTTCTTCCGTCTCTTCCGATCTTTATCCTTCTCCTTCCTCTTCCTCTTTACCCCACGTGGGCTCTCAATGGGCTCCTTTACTGCTGCACTACTCACTTCCTGATGCTTATTCTTCGTCTTCTGCCGCTCCGCACTCTCCTTGGCCTCACTCACACGACCCTTCTTCACCTTCACCACCTTCTCACTCACATCACTCTCCTCTGATTCCTCATCAACGCTGTGTTTTGATCTCTTCGTTGTACTCTTCTTCGGCACCACAACTTCCTTCTTCGAACTGTTTGATTTTGTCGGTGTTGCCACCTTTGAAGGCGTTGTCGTGGCACCTTTAGTGGGCGTTGTGGGCTTCACCGTACCCGCATACTTCTCCCGGAAGACATTTGTCTTGAGATCCGGATACTCGAGATTTGCATCCTCCTCATCGGAGGAATTTTGTTCAAAGTACTTCTTTGTCCCCTTCTCAAATGCCTCTTGCAAATTATTCACCATTTCCGTGTATTCTTTGTTTTTTTTTTTTGGGAATAAAAAGGGTCCAAAGAATAAAAATTAGTCATAGATTTTTTTTGTATTAAATCTTTTTTTTTTTCAATAATTTAGAATAAATTAAATATTAATAAGCAAAGAATAAAATATTGTTCTTTATTTCACTTTAAAATAAAGTCAATCATAACGCGTCCAGTTATTAGAGTTGGTATACCACAACGCGGATGGGTCAGTCTATGCGTTGTAATTTAATTTTTAAGTAGTATTAGTAGGCAACGGTGATTTTTTTTTATGAAATTCATCAATTCGAAAGACAAAAATGGTTATATCTCAAGTTCTATTGCACATACAAAAATTTCTTGACTATTTTGGAAAGGTATTGAAATAAGCTATAATCTGACATATATTTCGATACATTTCAAGGTCACCTCCAGAACACAAAATGGCGGATTTTTGTTCTACCAAAACAGTTTTTTGCACTTTTTGTCCTAAAGGAATGGTTCTAGAGGTTTCTGATGTTCTAGAAAGTTGTAGAGAATTGCAAAACCTTTAATTTGATACCAAATTGAGCAAAATCGGACAATCCGTTCAAGAGATATGACTCTTAGAACTTTTCAAATTCAAGAATTTTTCAAATGGCCATATCTTCTAAACGGCGACATAGATTTTCTTCATTTTCGGACTGATGAAAGATATTGAGTCAGGCTACAATATATCAAAATTTAAAAGATTTGCCTAATGGGGATTCGGAGATATTGCCCCTTAAAGTTATGCAATTTTTGTTTTTGATTTTAGCGCCTCTTGCGGATGTTTTTGGAACTTGAAATGTTCTAGACAGTTGTAGGGCTTCTTGAAACCTTTCATTTGATACCAAGATGATCAAAATCGGTCAAGCCGTTCTCGAGTTATATCGAAAAAACACTTTTTGCTTTAGGCCGCCATATTTGCTAAACCGCTTGACCGATTTTCAAGTGTGAATTGTTGATGAAAACATCTCACTAAGCCCTACAACATACTAAAATTTCAGACCTCTAGCTGTAAGGGAAGTGGTTGACGGTAGTTCAAAATGGCGGACGGCCGCCATCTTGGATTTTGAAAATGCGAAAAAATGAAAATTTACACCCACATTTCTATAGAAAACTTTAAACCCGAAGTCTCTATCTGTCACCGTTTTCGAGCTATAAGGCAAAATGTGGAGTCCGGGACGGCAGGCCGGACGGCCGGATCAAAAATTTTCCACCACCATTTTTGTAAAGTGGGATGTCCAAAACGTGCTCATACCAAGTTTCAGCCCGATCCGAGGTGGTCGGTTTTTCCGACGATTACAATACTTGGTATGCCACGATTGTGGTATACCAACTAATTAAGAAAAAAGATTTTGAACCTAGAAGGGACATAATGTTGAAAAAGATGCAAAACTTATTTAAAAAAAAGAGAAAATTAGTAAATAAATAAAAAGAAAAGGCAAAATCACAATTTTGTAGAGAGAAAAAAAATCTTTAAATTCCTTTCCAGCCTTTTAATTTAAAAAAAATGTTAGGAAGGATGTTATGCAAAATATATGAATTTTCTACTTGAGGAAAAAATTATTTTCTTAACGTTTATTCTTCTGCTTCTTCTGCTTGAATTTCAAACATTAGAAAATAAAATGTCAATCATTAGACAAAAAGAACGACAAACGTTTGAAAATTCGTGTCAAAAGCTAGAAAAGTGATATCAAAAGTCAGTAAAAAGAAGATTAAACATTATAAAGAAAGAACGTCAAACGTTTGAATAAGGAAATGTCAAACTTCAGGAAGTCAGTTCTTTTCTAAAGTTTGATATTTTCTTTAAAATTCTTGACGGACTTTTTCATAACGTTTGAATTATTTTTTTACGTTTCTTTTCTAGCCTTTGACGAATATTTTCAAACGTTTAATATCTATAGTTTTAACGGTTTTAACGTTTGACTTTCGAACATATACTTGATGGTTTTTTTTTCTAACGTTATCTTTAATCATTTTTAATGTATTTTTTTCAGCGTTTGATCAATATTTTCAAACGTTTGGTATTTTTTCTTAGCTTTTTAAAATTTTCTTTCTAAAGTTTGCTATTTTATTTTATATACTTTGACGTTCCTTTTTTCTAATGACTAATCTTTTCGTTTCTATCGTTTAGCATTTCCTTTTAATGTTCGTTGTTTTTTATTTCAAATTTTAATTATTCTTTTGTATTTTTTTTTATTTTCTTTTTGAAAATTCTATTTAATTCTATTCTATTCTAACATATGACGTATTTTCTTATAATTTTAAGCTTTGAAATATATATTTTTCTAGAATAACCTGAATTGCTTGATTTTTTTGGACGTTTTAACATCCAAAAATCGTTCCAGAATTACTAAAACAATTGAAACATTTTGAAGAAATTATATATCGTGCATAACATCCTTTATATTACTCCTAAAAAGGAGACTATGCAGATTACTTAACTGCATTAAACTCGTAAAAAGAAATTGTTTTCGCTTTTAACATTTTTTATTTACGTTAAAAATTAAAGCGTTTCTGCAGGAAAGACTTCGAGATAAGAACTTAATTCAATTAACTAAAAAAAATGTTTGAATAATATTTCCAAAAAATAAATAAAAAATAGAAGAAAATAAAGGAGTTTTTGAATATTTCTCTCACCATTATTCTGTCCATTGTAGAGGCGACAATTATTGACAATGAGTTTAAAATCATTGCGAAATTCCGTAAAGGTCGCATACTCTCCATTATCCAATTTCTCCTCCATCTTCAGCAAATCCATTGGCCTATAAAACACACCAAAAAAACAAAGGAGAAAAATTGTGTTGAAAAGGAGGGAATTTCTCTCACTTTGGGGGTTGTTTTGTAGCCTCAACGTACCTTCTAATGATTGAATAATATCGCGGAGCAATATCCTCCTCAACGGGATCCATAAAGGGCCATGCATCTTTGTGATTCTTCACATACTCCAGCACTTTGTGCATACCAATTTGGAGGACTTCCTCTGTCTCCGTAAAACTAAGAGTTGGAATGATTGATGTTGTGAATCTTCATTGCATTATTTATTCCCGAATTTGTTTTATTTTTTGTGGGGAAGATTTGTTCACATTTTGATGCATTTTTGTGGAAATTTTTATTTATGCACATCCCCCATTTTTTTTCGTGCAATGTTTTTGTTTTTAGCGGCATATTTTGTTGTTGTTTTATGTACATTTTTTGTTGTTTATTTTATGTGCATTCCACCCCATCATTCATGTGTGGGGGGTGGCATTGAGAGAGATTGAGAGACATTATGCGGTGAGAGAGAGAGAGAGTGTGGCGTGTAGGTCGTTATATACATTTTTTTGTTGCAGATTTATTTACACATGATGCGATTTTTTTTATTTATTTGTTTGTGGTCAACATAAATATCAGTTGATGAGAGATGTTTGATGATGAATTTGTGATGGCACGCAAAAAAACACAGACATAGTTTACACACACAGGGATGAGGGAGAGAGATGAAATGATCGGTGGGAGAGAGAGAGAAAAGTAAAAATTAATTTTTTATCCTGATTTATCTTTATTTTTCTCCTTCACTCAATTTTAATAACAAAAAAATCAAAAAAAAACTCAAGCAAAATCTTTCTTTTTAAATGCATTTTTTGCTACAAATTCTACTAATATTAAATGCAAAAGGATTCCCTTTAAAATAATACATTATTGAGCAAAAATAAAGCAAATAGAAGACAGATTGAGAATATTTTGCAACATCACACCCCGTAATAATTATAATTTTCCCTTCAGAGCTTCAGCAAGAGAGAGAGCCCCTGAAATAATGCTCTTCATCATCCCCCTTTTTCATGTCAAATGAAATTTTAATTAACACACTCTGAGGTTAACTTCAAAGCGGAAGTACAAAAAAAAAAGATGAGATTAACAAAAAAGATTCATTCTCAAATTGAGGACATTTTTGTGCATTTTTAATAAACAAAATCGAATGCAAAAACACCGCAAAAAGATCCCTCTAAAGTCAGAAAACTAATCCGCGGAAATGCAAATCTGCAAGGGGAGGGAAGTTTGCAGAAGAATCAGGGGTGGTTTATTGGTGGAATTTTTAATCCACAAAAAAATCCTTCAGAACTTTCTAAAAAAAAGTTACTTGAAAGTCTCTCAAAAATTAATCTTAATCTTCTACCTCTTCTACCCAAAAAAAAAATTAGGCCACTAAAGTTCTTTAATCTTGGTGAAAAATCAGCAATACCACCCCTAATTTTATTGCATTAAAATGCATAGTCATGCTTCATTCCATTGAATATACTCTGCTGAACTATATAAAATTAGGACGCAAGGATTTCAGGGAATTCCACCACAAAAACGAAACAATTTATTCTAATTTATGAAATAGATTTAAAGTTAGTTTAAGCAGAAAAATTAAATTATTGATAGAATGTGAAATAAAGAAGTATTTTTCATGCAATTAATGAGCAAGATTCAAAATGAATTGGATGGTTTATGAATTTTGAATGTGTACCACAGTGATGTTCAAAGTAATTGCAACATTTTGATTAAATCGTCTGCTACATTATCAGTTGCCATATCTGTTTATTAAAATTTTATTTCTAACAGAAAAACCTATTTATTAAATGAAAATCTCATTGTGAATCTAAAACTTTGAGAAAGGAAATTAATATATTTGCGCCCGCATGAAACATTAAAATATGCGATATTTTTTGCACAATTTTTTGGATTTCTATCATGAAATAAATAAATAAAACAAATAAATGAACTTTAAGTCGTTTCACGTTGCAATGTAGCTCTCGACAAAAATTGTTTCACGTTTAGGTCAGAATATAACCCAACAGACGCGAAAGGGTTAAAGAGTTTCAACAGTTACAATAATAAGATTGTTCATCTGCCGATTATTTCCAATATTTCATTCAGATATACACCCACTGCTAAGATTCGATTTACTTTTCCGTTTAAATTTAGTACTTTTAGTCTAGAATTTACTATTTTTCCAAACTTGAATTCAGTACTAAAACGTACTAAATTATTACGAAGGTTAAAGTCTTTTGCTTCTCAGTCTGAGCCTTTTTAGAACTGAAATCTGGATAACTCTTTAGGCTTAAATTTAATACGTTTTAAGCTTGTATTTAGTAGGTACTTTCTTTTAAGATTTTTCTCCTAAATCAGGGCCTTTTTAGGAGTAAAAGAACAAGTCTTTAAGGCATGAATTTAGTACTTATAAGCTGGTTAGTTTTTAGTCTTGATGAATGAATTAATTAAAAAAAAAGAAATTGTTCCTTTGCAAACTTCTACTTAGGATTTTTAAGCTTGTATTTAGGCTTGAATTTACTATTTTTTAAGCATGAATTTAGTACTAAATTAATAGTAACTTAAGTCTAAAAAGGATTCTGCTGCTCAATCTGAACTTCTTGTGGCTAAAAACTGAATAACATTTTTCAGTTCGAATAAAGTACTTTTTTAAAGCTTTTTTTTCACAAATCTAAGTCTTTTTAGCACTAAAATCTAAATGAGAATTTTGGGTTTAATTTATTACTTTTTAGGCTTGAATTTTATAACTTTTTTAAGCTTTTCCTTCTTAATCTTTATGTTTTTTATGACTTAAAACTAAGATAATATTTTGATTTTTTGTAAAAGAATTATCCAAATATTTCCGAAGATCCGAATATGTATTTTTATTCAGATAAACACCCCTTGGTTCGATCGATTTTATTAATAATGGAATTATCTCTTTCAGAAATTTTAGGAAAATATTATTTATTGAATTAAAATAAACGAATAAGTCTTTTCTAATTTTTATAAAGTTTTTGATTTTAATAAATTTTAAAATTTCTTTCCAAAAATAAAATCAATCATGCAAATCTGTTGAAATATTTTTTTGAACATCACTGTGATATAATAATAATTTCTCATGTAGCTACACAAATGGTAACAAAATTGTACGTTGACTGATTGTGTTTAATGTTGCACCATAAATCCCCCTTTTATAATTCCCATCACCCATTACAGAGAGAGAAAAAAAAACAAATAATAAATACAAAAATTTGCGAGGAAAAATGTTGCTGAAATGGATTAAGTTAAAAAAAAACAACAAAAAAAGCTTTTTTTGACTTACATTTGAGATGCTTTTGCCTTCTTCTTCCTCACTTTCTCCGCTGCTGCTGCTGCTGTTGCTGCTGTAGTTGTGGTGCTAACCTTTTCGGCTGTCGCACTCCCACCACCACCACCACCACCAGCACTACCACTCTTTGCACTTCCAGAACTCATTTCCGGAATGATTATATTCCCCGTGATGGACGACAGCGAATTATTCGTCTGCCGTCCGGGGAGTTTGTTCGTTGCCGGTGACATTTTGGCTGAAGAAACAGTCTTCTTCACTTCTTTCTGCTTTCTATTCATCGGCACGGCACTTTTTTTCACACACAAGTCTTGCGAAATTGCTGCTAGTGAAGAACTTTTGCAACTGTCCGCCTCACTTTTGCCCACATTTGTGGCCACTACAACACACTGCCCACAATCCTCCGTTGCTGAGTAGCTAAATGAAGCATTTTCCGATACATTTGTCCCTACAACGGGGGAGGATGATCCACTTGCAAGGGTGGAATAGTTACTCGATCCTGATGGAGATCTGCAAATGTTTTCCTTTTAATTGTTGTTTAAAAGAATTTTTTCTTAATTTCTTTGTAAAATTCTTTTGAATTTTTTCTAATGAATCAAAAATGCTTTCTCTACGTAATGAAATGTGAAGGAAAATAATAAAAAGAAGAATAGAAATCTAATAGCTTTATCGAAATTTTCTTTTTTGGAAGCAAAATTAAATAAATAAAATATTTTTACAGCCTGTCCAATAACAGATTAATTTGTTTTTCAAATAAATTTCCAACAATTTCTTCACGAATAATTTTTTTAAAGAATTTCTATTGGACAAACTGCTTAAATAAAAGATAAAATAAAAAAATAAATCATGCATACATACACGAATTTTCTTCTCTGTTTTTTTTTTAGAGGACTCTCAAAATTTGTGTCACTTTCAAAAAAACAGAAAATAAAGAATGCGACATGGAGATTGGCCGAGATTTTTTTTTGCACAGAGTTCTTTTTTTTTCTTGCACTAATTGGTAATTTGCCTGCCTGACCCTCGAGTGCCGTAGCGGTGTGACCTCTTTCTGATGTCCCAATGCTCACCCTCCTTCTCTCTATCTTCTTCAATTACGCAACAATCAGGTGATCCTTCCACAAATCCCACCAACTTATTCACCTCAGAATCCGACAGTTCACGCTCACTCTCGTCCGAGTTCTTCTTCAGCGACAAGACCCTCGCGCGACTTGCTTTCTTGAAGAAACTTTAATTAAGAAATAAAAGAATTTTATTTAATTCTTTTTTCAGAAACTTTTCCAAAATGTTAAAGATTTTAAACGATGGGAAACTTTAGGTTAAAGATTCAACATTTAGAAAATAGGCTTTATTTTACGTTAGAAACTTTCCGTTAGAAAATTTTAGATTAAAGTAGAAACTTTCAAAGACTTAGAACTGTTAGAAAATTTAAGATCAATTTTAAGTTAAAGATTTTACATTGAAATTCTTCAATTTTAATGATTAGAAAATTTTAGAAGAAAATTCCGGACCAGTTTTACGTTAGAATTTTCTCTTTATTATCAAAATTCTTTTAATTTTTAATTTTCATATTTTATTTATTACATAAAAATTTATTCAGTTTGAAGAGATTAAATATCTAACATTAGAAAATTTTAGGCTGGTTGTCTCATGTTAGAAATCTTCCATTAATTAAAAATATTTTAGATATAAGGAGTTAAAAATTAATCGTTGGAATATAGGTTGAATTTTAAACATTTAAAATTTCAAAGTCCATGAAGATCTAACATTAGAATATTTTAAATTCAATATTTTATGTTAGAAAATTAAGGGCTGATTTAAGCTTAAAGATACCTACATATTGCCATTAGAAGGGGATTAAGTTTAAAGTTCAAAAATATTAAAAAGTTTAAAAAATATTTCAAATTCTAACAATAAAAAAAAAACTAAATATAAAAGATTAAAAAAAAAACTTAGAATTCAAATGTAAAAATATTAAATTAAAGATTACATTTTGAACTTTATAAAAACTTTGATTAAACATCAACCCTTATTAAATTTAGAATTATAATTTGAAGGATAATAAACATGAAACGTAAGAAAATTATTGGTAAAATGTTAAATATTAGAAAATTTGGTTAAATAAACGTTAAAAAATTAAAGGTTAAATGATATAAGTTAGAAAACTAGAGGTTTAACCCTTTCGCGTCCACGTGAAACATAGAAATATTGAAACATGCGCTCTTTTTAACGCGAAATTAATGCTCAGTTAAAACAACACCTTTGGCCTCTTTTGTGTGAATTTAATGCATTTCTAACTTGGAAAAAAACATTAAATTCGGGAAAATAAAATTTTTCACGTTCGGATCGGGTCTACGTATGACCCAAAGAACGCGAAAGGGTTAATGCGAACATGAGAAATTTTAAGGTTAAAAAAAAAAAACGTTGGAATATTAATGTTGAAGTAATCGTTTGAAAATTTAATAAAATGTCAGAGAAATTAGAAAACAAAGGAAAGTTTCCACATCTCACGTTAGAAAATAAAGGAGCACCAAACGTAAGAAAAAAACCAAAGGAGCGTCAAACGTTAGAAAATCAGAGATCTACTTTAAAATTCTCAATAAATAATTTCAATTAAATTCCACGAGAAACCGCTAAATTATCCTCGAAAATTCCTCTTCAATCAAAGAAATAAATAAATAAATTTTTATTGAACTTACTTTCTCCTCCGTTGATCTTCCTTCTCCTTAAAAAGCTTTGGGATTTTTGGGAGAAAATTCTCATAAAGAATTTTCGACAAGGCACGATTGCGTCGAGATGTTGATGCTTTCAATTTAGCAGCCAGATTCGTCCAATCGTCCTCAGTGAAGCAAATAACTTGCCACACAGCGTTACACTTCACTTTATTCCTCTTCTCACACTTCAAATAGTCCTCCCTGTAGAGGCGTGTGCCAAAGAAGTACCAATAGGCGGAATTTTTGTCATCATACCCCAATGGTTCGATGCGCAAACTATCTGCCTCTAATTTATCCAGCAATTCAGGTACATTCCTCGATTCCAAACGGAAGTAGCACAAATTGTGGAGAATTTCAAGTTTACGCCGAAGCGGAAGTAATTGGAAGTCTGTATCAGAATCAAATGGGTTCTCAATGTTGTGGATCTGAAGGGATGATTAAAGGCCCAAAATGTTAGTTCTAATCAGGCGTCAAAAGGCGTTCCGGGAACTCACCCGACATTCCTTTCTGAACAACCTCCTCAAGAACATTTGATAGTTGCTCGTGTGAATATGTTGCCTGCAGTTGTGCAGTAAATCACATCCTCTGAGAAGACTCACAATTAAATCCGACAGCAGTGTTGTCTGACCTTCATTCCCATCTGCCAGCAGAGCTTCCTCCAAATCCTACAACGCAACACAACAGACTTTTTGACATAGAAAACTTTCCCTTTTTGCCATTTTCTTTCTTTTTTTTATTTTTACCTCAATGTGGAAGTCGGGAAGATTAAAAATCTGCGAGAAGAGCGAACAGAAGTGCGCTACACAGGGTACCTCCCACCATGATTGAATGTCGAGGATACTGATGAAAGAAGGGAACATAACCCGCTCCTTAAAGTTGAGATTTGTCCCTTTGTATCCTCAAAATGTTTTTTTTTCTGTGTCTACTTTACCTACAGAAAGGAGTTAAAAAAAATTTTTTTTTTTTGGAATCTTTTCAATCAAAACTCTCGCTTTTTCCTAAAGAGTAATTCAGAGAAGGAATGTCCTTTAAATTAGACTGATTAGGCCTAAAATTTATTTAATATTTTAATTAGGATTGGGGTTGAGAAGGACTAAATTGATTTAATTCTTTGATGTTAATAAAATATTCATAAAACATCAAGAAATTGGTTGAATTTGAAGAGATTATAGGAAAAAAAAAAAAAACGAACAGTGATGTGCTTCAAAACAGAGCCAGTCCGTTTTGAGTGAATGTTATCCTGCTCTGAGAGTGATACCCAAGAACAAGTAGAATTTATTTAGAAGGAGTTTTTTGTGTAATTGATGAATTTAAATATTACAAAATGGCGAATTTCAATTTTAAAATGGCCGTTGATTATATTAAGATGGCGGACAATAAAGTTTCACTTGTTTATAGAAGAAAAAACAACAAAGCTAAAAGGCATAGCAATCAGAAAAATGTTGTAAAAGACGCAAAATTCATTCAAAAAGAGAAAATTTAGCAAAATCAATATTTGGTAGAGAAAATAAAAACAGAAGCTTTCGGCTTTTAGAGATTTATATTAGGTATTAAAAAATTAAACTAATATCGATGAAACTTTCAAACAAATCAAAGTTTATCCGAATCGCTTCAGTATGTTACGTACAAATGTAGAATTTGAAGAACCTTAAATGCCGAAAAAAGAATTTGAAATTCTTCAGAAATAAGGTATTTCCTAACCGATTTGAATTAATTTTTATCTACATAATGTGAGAAAAAATATAAACTTAGCCGAAATTAAAAAAAATATCATCACTAAGACTTTTCTGAGATTCAAAAAAAAATTTTATTACAAAGAACCCTAAAATTCTTTTCTGGCCATTTAATTAATCTCAGAACGTGGAAAAATGTCTTAAACGGGTATGAGGTAAGAGGGTTTCAGCTTATAGCCGTATTTATGCGCATTACATAGACAAATATCTGATTAAAAGTGAGAATGATATTCTATTTAAAATAGAAAAAAAGGCCCAAACCAGACCTTTTCTTAAAAAAACGCAATTTCGGTGTTTTTTTCTCACTCGTACTTTGTCCAATTGTGTAGGGCTGTCACTGTCAAATCAGAAATGCGCTTATGAAACACAGCAATCGCGTTTCTTGTTTGACCAAAAATCTTTGGTTTGGGCTTAAAGAATGCAATTTCAGTGAAGACTGAGAGAGAAGGTTACTGGGGGTAGTTGCCAAAGTTACATTATGACCCATTAAATAATCCATTTAACGGAATTCAAAAGCCAAACTCATAAAACAAAAAATAAGTGAATAAAATAAAAAAGAAAAAGTTTTTAATGTTTTTTTAAGGTGTTAAAAATAATTTATTGGTGTCATTATGTGCTCCCTAAGCACAATTTAATTTGGAATAATCAGTTTTTACATCATTTAATATTTTTTAAAAATTCATTAAAAACAAAACATCTTTCTTAATTGAAAAAAAAGCTTCCCAAAATTCTGCTATTTTTCCGCACATCACTGTGGTGCAAAATTCAAAATTTCATGGAATTATTTTTTTGCGATTTGTGTGTGTTCAATTTCCCCGGAAAGAATGGAGGGCAAATAAGACTGTAAAGTGCGTTGATTTCCTAAGAATTTCCATTAATTTCCCGTGAAGAGTGACGTTCAATGGCCTAAATAACGCGAGATTCTTCTTTTTTTCTTTCTGGGCCCCCTTTTGCTTCTATCAATCACACACACGGACGCCCTCCCGGAAGTTTTCCTGCTTAGGCACGAGAGAGAGCGAGAGAATCCTCCTGCTACCACGGGCCCCCACACCTGTGCGCCCAACCACGTATGCAAGGGAGAAAATGCTGCGGAAAATCCGTGTTTTCATTTTTCTTTCTCCCCACACAACCATTCACGCGCGCCTCTCTCTCTCTCTCGTGAGAGAGCTCCAATAGTTAGTTTTTTTTGTTCTTTCTGACTTGACTGAGAGGCCCCGAAGAAGCCAACATAGCGGCACACACATAATTTGTGTGGCAGCAGCAGCAGCGGGCAGAAGATCTCCCCAAGAGACTCCGCGCGAACCTTTTCTTCGCTCACAAATGCGCCAACAAGAGAGCGCGAGTATGTTGCTCCGCGCGAGAGTTCATTTCAAAGCCACTGGCTGTCAATTTGGGGCCTTCTCTGTGAGCCCCCTCTGTGAGATTGAGACTCCCAAAGGGGGCCCCTCAGGGTCACGCGACGGGTCGGCCCATCGTGAGGGAAGCACGGCGATGGGGAAAATCGATTGGCGATTTGGCGGAAGACTCATTTTGCTCTCTCGAAGGGTACATTTCCTCGACATTTAACGCGCAGACCAGCAAACTCTGTGTGGCTCGGAATTCCGTAAAATGGAAGATGCGTATTTTCACCACGAATTCCACTTCCATTTCCCAGCCCCATTTGGCGCCTCCGCCACCACTCAGCACCCCCACACGCATCCACACACCATTCCGCACACTTTGGTACTCACTCGAGATAACTTTTCGATCCGTAAATAGTGAAAATTTCTCCGATAAATCAACACACAAAAATAATCCACACAGCTTGGTGAAAATTTTAACAAGAACTGCTTGTCAATGAAGAAATCGTCCACCAAATGCGCAGACATCGCATAAAGATGGGATTTCTTTTCTCGGTAAAATTGCAAAGGAATCCCAATTAAATGGACGACGTGGAAATGAATGAAATATTTCGCATTGAATGAAACTTTCACTAAAATTATTGTTAAAAAGAATGAAATAAAAAATTCTTATTTGTTTAATTTTTATTTTTTAATGTTCTATTGGTAAGTAAATTTTTAAAGATTCCATTATATTTTGAACAAAAAGTAGTTTTTAAGATATATTTAAATTTTTTTAAATAAAGAATCAAAGCATACAGTCAGGTATTGGTTAACGTCGCATGGGATATACTCTTTCCACTCATTATTATTAATGGGTGAGAAGAGTACATCCTATGCGACGTTAACTAATACCTGACTGTAATTTATATATTTTTTTTTTAGTCAGCCGGTTAGTTAGACGTTTAACACTTGGAGGACCCAACATTTGGCACAACGTGGAGGATCAAATTGGTAATTACTACCAGCTGATAAAATATGCTCAATAATTAATTATTTATCAGTTTATTGAACGAGGATCGAAAGTTTGACTAATCCTTAATCTTCTACAAGCATTCCTACACTTAATTACTAAATATTTAATTGAGAAAATCGTCACTGAAAAAAAATTGCGTCGAATCGATGCAAAATTGCCAATTCAAACGACTTTTTTAGCTACAATTTTACATAATTTATTATTGCGCCTAAATCATCACAAACTTTGATTATTCAAGTAACTTTTTAGTCACTTCCGGCAATAAAATTAGTCCACATTAATGATTTTTACCGAAGAAAAGTGAACAAGAGTACTTTATTTGGGAAATATGTGGAAACATAACCTCAAAACCATGGCAAAAATGTATGAGATTTTGACTGGTAATAACTACCAATTTGATCCTCCACGTTGGATTCTGATTTTGACCTCTATTATCTTCCAAAGAAAAGACTTTTCTCGAGATTTTCTTTCTGCTATCTTAAAGTAATTAAAATTCCCTACACATAGATGCTAAATTCATCGAGATAAGTCCAATAGATTTTATTCTGTGACGATATTAAGGTTTCAATTGGTACCAATTACCAGTAAAGTCCTCCGAGTGTTAAGAGATTGTTTAGTAATTTTGACTAAATATTCAAAAAAAGAAATGTTTTTTGTTATAAAAATGAATTTTAGAATAAAAATAAGAGTGTTTTTTTTTAAATAAAATCTGACTGTGAAAACATAACTTTTTATCTATTTTGATTAATAGTTTTTAAGTTAAGATACAGAAAAAATATCACAAAAATATGAAGAAGAAGGAGGGAATATTAATAAATATTAATTAGAAACGTTAGAAGAAGTGAAAACAATTCAGAAAAGTTTCTATGTCGACTCATGCTCAGAATTTATGAACTAAAATTATTTTATTAGCCCTTTTCATTAGATTTTAATGACTGTAATCCTATATATCCTGCTGTGAGCACCTTTTAAACGTTGTTTGATATTATTCTACTTGAAAAGTCTTTTACTACCATAAAAATAATCCGGATTAGTTACCTGTAGTGTTTATATGGCGCAAGGAAACCAGGTAAAATCAGAATCCAAGTAGAACATACAATTCTCAAGGATTATCCCTCAAAAGGAACGTTTATAAAAGGGAGCTTTTTGGAAAATTATTATTCAGTGGTAATGCAGCAGTGAGTCAGTACAGTTGAGTTGAGTCTTCTATTCAGTTGATCAGTGAATTTGAAAGGAGATGGACGTGCAAATTTTAGCAAAAATGCAAGTGGAAGTATTAATGCACGAAGAGATGGTTATTGAAAGCCAAGGAGGTATATGGAGTGAGAAGTAAACAAGAAAAGGCGTCCGAGAAGTTTGACAGGCAACCAAGATT